>NC_079454.1:36123760-36228760 GCF_903798145.1 Danio aesculapii | reverse complement strand
AACTCAGTGCACTAGAAAACACACACAACCGCGTGAACACCGCGACAGGCGCCTGATTCAAAATGGCCACCCGAGGAGTCAGCTTTTCATAATAAAAGGCCTGTTAAAAAGCGTTTATTCGCTTGTTTTTTACCTTTGTGCATCCTTATGGACGTTTTTTGTCTTTTTCATTTTATTTTTTGATAGTTTAGGCTGATTTATGTTGTTGTAAGGTATTTTGGGAAACAACATAAATAGTATTTTCTTTCTTTTGTTGAACTTTTAATATTTCACCCAAAGAAAACAATTTTACACTGGGTATAAAACATAGGCATACTAAGGACTTTCATGACAATATGTTCACAACCGACACTCATTAAACTGCGATATTTCATCACTATGTCATTTAAGCATTAGCAAAAACCATGTTTTTTCGTTTTTGTTTACATGCTTTCGTATTGCCAAGGCATCAGAAATGTAAATATTAAATTCTTTATTTGATAATAATGAAAAAACCTAATTATGAACAACAGAACATAAGGCATTCGATCATTTAGCTGACTTTATTAGTGGGAATCTCTGATGTTCTGAGTAGACAGAGACATCTAGTGGACAATAACACTAATGCAGGGATACAACATTAATAATCATGTAAAAATCCATAGTAAGTTTGTCTGTCAACATACATTGATAACATTAATCATTGATTATATTACGAATTTCAAACATTGTTGTATGACAAGCCTTTTAAGATCATGTGTAAATATAAGCTATTGTTTAAATATTCACTAATTTCCATAAATTCTGCACAATCTGTACATAAGACATGACCATTCAAAAGCTTTTTACAGTCAAAGGTTTTAACAGAGTGGATTTTTGGAATCCTTTTAAAGACATTTTTTGCACAATAAATATAATCAGGCATATTCATTCACAGATATGAATAAAACCGAAGTTTGGTGTATGTTAGTGCCCCTGATATGGAGATTTTATGGCTCAGTGTAAATACAAAAATTATGTATTGAAAATTAAAACTACTGAATAATCTCCAGACAAAGAGTGATAAAACACTTTAAAACTGTATTTTGTATTACTTTTCCATTAAGGTGTAAAAAACCCCCACAAAATATCAAAAGCCAAAATATCAAAATTGAGAAACTGTTTTTGCCCGCACTGTCGCACCTTAAAGACATGATATTAAATCAACTCTAAACTAAACAAGTCATCCATGTTGCAATCACAACATGATCCAGCAGATGTCTCAATTCTTATATGGCTTTCAATTCTCCTTCATGGCTGTCCTTCAAAAAGAGTCACAGCTGGAACAGAATAAATCATTATAATAATTATAATTCAGATATATCCTTGGTCAGGTTAGAAATACAAGCCCAATATTTTATGATTTGTATTAAAAGAATACATAGGCTTACTTGGTGTACTTCTATGGGATCTCTGTGAAGCACGAAGCATTTCTTTACTCAGTCTAGGCACTGGATGCCTCACAGGACCAGGACGTATCCCTGCATTCCACTGGGACGTCTGGGAAATTCTCTTTATGGAGTCCTTGTCAGCCGGAAGTGCTTCCAAATTCCGTGCTGCCCATTTCGGCCTGTTATGGCTTGGCTTTCCCGCCATGCTGAGATCCAGGGATAAAAACATCTGTGAAAAAAAAAAAAAATACAAATGTTTTTATATACAGCCATGGGGGAAAATGACACAAAATTCTCTGTTTGTCTGGATTTATTACGTATGGTATTGCGTGAAATGTTAACATTTACATAACTCTATATATATATATATATATCTGATAACATTTCTTCCAAATTTCAGATAAAAATATTTTCATTTAGAGCATTTGACTTTTTGGTCATTGTTTTTATTATTGAAAATCATTGTTATTTCACCAAATATGGACTTCTAAACTGGTTTGTGCTGTCTAGAAATGAAAACACACAGATACAATACACCTGCTTGTATTCATTTTCACATAGCTACATATGCAGTATAAGGCCAATTTTCTTCCCTTAGCAACACAGAGCTCTCTTTTTCCTCTGAGGCACCATATTTCCATGATATTCCACATGTAGTCTGTTCAGTATGCGTGATGCCTCTTGGTTATGTTGTCTCTGGAGCATTATTTGCATTCTGCTGTGGCTGCTGCGTGATTTCTATGGGAATCAACAGTGCAGTCACACAACAGTTGTATTGGCTTACCAATGATTTGGCCTTGCGCAGCTTGTATGTTGAGTGAGATGGTGCTTTAATAGAATTTTCTTGCCTTGTCTTCATGAGCCTGTAGAAATAAAGATGATATTTATTTTGTTGGAGTTAACAATTTTCAGTAGTTAAATGCACATTGATGATGCAGAAAATCTGTTAAATGAGTAGTTCTGTTAAATTAGTTAAATAAGTAGTTCTGTTAAATTAGTTTTTGTGATGTTTTTATATTACTTCTTCTCTTAAAGTACAAATCATGTGTATATTTAACAGTTTGGAGTTGATAATAACACACAAAATAACAATTTAAACATTCGAATATAGTTTAAAATTCATTCACAAATGCTTTATGCTTAAGAAACATTTATTATTATTATTATTTTTTTTTTTTTTATTATTATTATTATTATTCATGTTGAAAACTGCTGCTTAATATATTTTTTACATTTTTAAATCTTTGTAAATTCTTTCAGTATTCTTTAAAGAATAGAAAGAACTAAAATGCAATGAGTGTGGCCAGACATAGCTGACTTTTTCCTGCCCAAAAGCAGTCCAAAACCTGCACAAACACACAAAGAAACACCCCAAAATATTAGTTTAATATTTTATTTCATTTTAATTGATTTAAATCAGAAATTAGCCTAGTTACTTTAACTGTCATCATTTTTAATCATACAGCAACCAACACCAGCAGTCACAGAAACACAATAGTAAACTGACAACATGGATCACATCACAACACTGCACTTATTGCTCTGTAGATTTAACTACCTATTCACATATATATTGCAGATTTATTTGTTTAAAGATGATATTTAAATAGTTTCTAAATGATTTGCATTAAATATCCTGTGAAATTAAAATAAAGTATTTTAGATGTTAGTTTCAGTCTGTTAGTTTTAAGAAAATCAATTAGCTTGTGTGCTTCACTGTGTCTCTAGTAAATCTGGTGAGACTAAAAATAATGAATTTGGCAACTCATGAAACGAGGACTTGTTTGACACAACAGAAGCAGGACATAGGAGTTCCAGCTTCCACAGCAACTCCATGGATTCTGGTAAAGCCGCAAGAAGTGTTTGCCCCAATGTGTTGCTATTTTCAGAACAGCGCAACCCTAATTTTCACATTTTCCACCACGTTGTTTAAATAGCAAATCCATTTGCGCTACTTTGTAGACTCACGGGTGTTTCAGTCTAGAAAAGAAGTGTGTTAAGGCGCATTGTTGGAGCGTTGCTATTTTGAGGAACTAAAATAGACTGTGCACCTTGTCTATAGTCCAGCACAGAGCGCGTTAGTTGTGCACCTCGCTTACACATTGCTTAAAACCCGCAGGATGTAAAGCAATACGCAAATATCTTTATAAATGAAAAATAATTCAAAGGAATAACATCTCTCTATTACAATATTATTTATGATATGCATATTTATATTTGTTTTATTAAAAACAAGCTTAGATTTGTCCACCTGTCAAGTTTTGGACCATATAGGGCAGGGGTGTCCACACTCGGTCCTGGGGGGCCAGTGTCCTAGAGGATTTAGCTCCAACCCTAATCAAACACACCTGAACCAGCTAATCAAGCTCTTACTAGGTATACTAGAAACTTCCAGACAGGTGTGTTGAAGCAAGTTGGAGCTAAAGTCAGCAGGACACCGGCCCTCCAGGACCGACTTTGGACACCCCTGATATAGGGCGTAGGACGTATGTTTGGATATAACTCAGTTTTTTTGACCACACTTTGTTATTACTGGTCATTTGTTCATTTGCCGTTTCCTTATCCACGAAAGAGAGAAAGGGAAAGTGAAAGTCAAGGCGACTGGAGGAGGCTCATTCTTTATCCTCATGGTGCAGATGCTCTGTTTAACTGTTTTCTCACTAGTGAAGCGTTCAGTTTTTCCACTTACAAAGTCTCCATGTAAATAGCAAATGCGCCATGGCGTGACACAACTGACTCTTAAAGGGAATGGGAGATGAGACTCTAATTGGTTTATTCTCAAAACACTAAATTCATCCCATCTGGCGCTTTACTGTCTTTTGAACACATTGGGGTGCTCCTTGTAAATCAGGCAATGCTTCCATGTTCGTTCTTGCTGTCAATTGCGAGAAAAATGATTGATAAAAGTATTATGATAAATTGCTGTGAGTTTAACTGCAGGCGATGCGTGAAGGACAGTCAGATTTATCTAGTCAGATTTTTTAGTCAGATTTTGATACTTTCTTTCACCTGCTTGTAGGTGGGCTAACACAGTTTGTGATACGCATTGGTCACTACTAACTGAATTGAATGAGAGTACACATTTACGTTTTCTCAAAAAAAATTGAGTATAAAATTTGTTTCAAAACCGCCCAAATTCGGTCAACCCGCCGAAGCCCATTCGTACCCAAACACTCAAATTCAAAACCGCCCAACCTGGCAACACTGAATTTGTTTGTGACAAGAAAGAAGAAACATTTATTATTATTATTATTATTATTATTATTATTATTATTATTATTATTATTATTATTATCATCAATGTTGAAAACAGTTGTGCTGCTTAATATATTTTTTCAATTTTTAAATAAAGATTAAAGCCTTTACTGTCAACTTTGATTAATTTAATGCAATCTAAAATGCATTAAAAATGAATTTGCTTAAAAATTATCTTACAGATCCCAAATAATAAATAGCAGTCTACCTGCATGTGTGCAAATCAAAACAGGTCATAATGATGCACATTCACTTACGCTTTTCTTGCATGTTCACCCGGGTGGAGGTTATCCAGATAGTTAAAGCGTATGGTGTCAGTAGGATGCCTGTCTGAGTCTCTCCATGGAGGAAGACCTTTGGATGATTTCCCCAAGTCATTCACATCTTTACTCTTCCCATGCAGACCCAAGAGGTCCCTGTGAGCAGTCAGAGGAAGTGACCCTTCTGTCTCACTACCAATGACTTTCACATCAGGGATAATAAACTCTTCCTTCACAGGCACCTGGAATACATGAGCGAACACCCAAATGACATTTATTCCAGCATTTCCTCATGCATATTTCTTCATAATCTCTTACCTTAGGCCTGCTAATGTGAAGCTCTTGTACTGTTTCTATGTATTGCCTCTTCCATACGCCTTGCTCAAATGGTGTCGGAGTAAAGGTTATGCACCAGCCGAGTTTCAGACATTTAGGCATCCACAGCTGGTCAAGCTCCACCAGGTTTTTCCAATGCCAGCTCACCTGCAAATGAAAATATTACTATAATCAGAGAATGCACTAATGTCATGGGTACAGTAACATTCAATAGTTCAGAGTCATTGTATTTTATTTAAGAAAATTACGACTTTTGTTCAGCTTAGACATATTCGTTTTTAAATAAATGCTGTTCTTTTGAGCTTTTGACAAAACAGAGCAACACAGTGACTCAGTGGTTAGCACTGTCGCCTCACAGTAAGAAGGTCACTGGTTCGAGTCCCGGCTGAGTCAGTTGGCATTTCTGTGTGGAGTTTGCATGTTCTCCCCGTGTTCATGTAGGTTTCCTCCGGGTGCTCCATTTTCCCCCACAGTCCAAAGACTTGCCGTATAGGTGAATTGAATAACCTAAATTGGCCGTAGTGTATGTGTGTAAATGAGTGTGTATGGATGTACTGGGTTGCGGCTGGAAGGGCATCCGCTGTAATAACATATGCTGGATAAGTTCGCGGTTCATTCCGCTGTGGCGACCCCTGATGAATAAAAGGACTAAGCCGAAGGAAATTTAATAAATGAATTTGACAAAACCGTTTCCACAGAAATATCATTTTTAACAGTGAAAACAAATTTAAATGTTACTTGAGCATCAAATTAACATATTAGAATGACTGTAGTAATGGCTGCTAAAGATTTAGCTAATGTATTTGCCAAAAATGTATTCAAATAGAAAATAGATATTAAAAAAATATATATTTGAAGACAATATTTTAATGTAGTGTTAATAAATGCATCATAAACGTAATAGGCATTTTTGCCCACAAACATTTACAAAACTTAAATGCCATTTTTTGTTACATAAAATGCCATAAATGCATTCAAATGGTAAACAAAAATTTTTTTTACAAATATTTGTATACAATTTTTTAGTATAGTGTTAATAAATGCATCATAATCCTAATAGTAATTTTTCCCCAAAACATTTACAAAACTTAAAATGCTAGATTTTTTAAAACTTTGTTTGCTGTTTTTTTATCGGTAGCATTAAAATATGAATAGAATGCCAATAATGTGGTTTTATTTCTGTGGTATATTTATAAATGCTGTTCTTTTGAGCTTTTTATTTATCAAACAAAACAAAAGTCCATCTGTTCACACAGAAACATCATTTTCAACAGTGACAATAATCTTAAATGTTACGTGAGCAAATGTTACTGAAGATTTAGCTTTTATATTTGCTAAAAATATACTCAAATAGAAAACAGATATTAAAAAAAAAGAATATTTGAAGACAATATTTTCATATAGTGTTGTTGTGTTAATAAATGCATCTTAAACATATTAGGTATTTTGCCCAAAAACATTTACAAAACTTAAATGCCAGATTTTTTAAACATTAGTCTATAGTATGCACATATTATGTATAGTGTTTATGCTGTTTTTTTAATTAGTAGCATTAAAAATATTAATACAATGCCAATAATGTGGTTTTATTTCTGTGGTATATTTATAAATGCTATTCTTTTTAGCTTTTTATTCATTAAACAAAACAAAAGTCCATCAATTCCCACAGACACATCATTTTTAACAGTGACAATAATCTTAAATGTTACGTGAGCAAATGTTATTGAAGATTTAGCTTTTATATTTGCCAAGAATGTATTCAAATAGAAAACAGATATTTAAAAAAGAATATTTGAAGACAATATTTTAATATAGTGTTAATAAATGCATTATAAACATAATAGGCATTTTTGCCCAAAAACATTTACAAAACTTAAATGCCAGATTTTTTTAACATTAGTGTATATAGTATCTACATATTATGCATAGTGTTCATGCTGTTTTATTAGTATAATTAAAATATTATTAGAATGCCAATAATGTGGTTTTATTTCTGTGGTAGATTTTCTTACCTGTGCGCATCTACAAAGACTCCTGGGGTCTAGGAATGAAAATATATAGAGGGAAATGACCCTGGGAAGGACCGTGGTGAAGTCGAGGGTTTCCTCTGGTACCCAGCTGCTCAGAGTCTGTCTGAGATGTTTCAGCTGGCCAGCAGAACATCTGGAGAAAAAATCTTGTAGCACCTGCTTTCGCTGACTCTCTGTCCATTTCTCAAACTGTGAGCCAAACAAGCAAAATTACTGAGCATAAATAAGCTGAGCAAACTTGTGAGGCGTACAAATGGCAATTTGTCCAGTAAAGTGCATGTCTTACCCACTTTCCAAGAAGATTTCTTCTCTCTTCAAAAACCTGCATAAAAGTTTTACATAATATGCCTTAGCTCTAAATATATCAGTGTTACTGTCACTACTTATATAGTTAATCAACATATTGATGCTGCATTCCTAATGGAAAATATTTATAATAAAAGTGTATTGTTTGTCTGGTGTACGTACATGAGCATTGGAGAGCTGATGATTTAGAGGTGTCCAGGTACTCAGTTTAGTCTGCATTTTTGTGCTGGATGCTTTAGGCATCTTCCCTCAATGAAGTTCAGACGTTTGAGATTCAGTTCCATTCAGTTATTACTATGTAAACCTAATTTCAGACACAACATCATCAGAATCACGTAAGCAAAATAGCATACCGATGTTAAGGTAAACAAATGTGCTGTGATTTTTTACACTAGCAGCAATAAAAGGTCAAAGACGTGCAATGGTGTAATAGAGAAGAAATCAAACTTACCATTTACAGCAGTGTCAACACGAATGAATAATGTTAGCCATCATAACGAAAACATTAGACTAAAAATGTTTAGTGACTCGATACTGATGGTTTTGGTCTTCCGGCTCGGTTCAGTTTACTAGTCTCCATAGCAATCACACTCTGTCCCGCCTCTTTCCAAACGCCGGCAATGCTCGATTCACGACTGGATTGTTCAACTGAGTCGGATCTTTTACATGATTCAGTTGAAGGAGTTGAGAAAAGCTGTGAATAAAAGAATTTGACAAATAGAGAGAAATGAAGTACTTTTCTACCCCCCCCCCCTCCCAAATACAGATGAAACTTAAATAATTATGCTAATTTGTGACTTTATTGTTTGAAAGTTATCATTACGATATGGGTTTACAAGTTCATTTTATTAAAGAGCAAATTTAAAATGCGCAGACATTTATTCAACCGAGATATATATTAATTTTAATTGTTATTTTATTAGGTATAAAATCAACACATTAATACTATTGTGGTAAAGAAAAAAGTACATAAAATAAATTGACCTGCATTTCAGTTGTTTTCAAAACATTATATATGGGTTTTTTGTGTAATTGTGGGTTCAAATATAATTAAAGTCATTTATAAAATGGACAAGTCTGGATTGCAAAGACTTTTTATCTGAATATTTATTTTTCTAGAAATTTAGGCTATAACTGAACAATTCTTCACTTTTCAACATGTCATTGTGAAGACAAAAAACCAACTCAAAATACACAAATATCCTATTTTTCTATTGTTTAGTACGAGCAAATATACTACACCGCTTTCAGAGTGGGTATATGCGATGATGTAATTACGACATGACGTAAAAGAATAAATGAATCTTCCAAAGCCGACTCTTCCGTATCATCTGTCCAAAAGAACCGTATCCCGAAAACGACTCGGACTTCCCACCACAACACACCGCCCCTCATTCCAGGCAACCACAAATCAACAGCGCCAACTTCATTTCATTATAGTGCAGACGCTCGTCGCACCCAGCGCGACTGCATTAATGATATCTGTAGAGAAACCCAAGCCATTCTCTGTTTGTTTACTGAATGTGTTTTTTCTACGCTTATTCGTGTGACGTAATACGATTTAATATGCTTTTATATTGAGCGAGTCAAATGCGCGCGCCCGTACAAATCCTCAAAACCTGCAGAAAGACACACGGTGCTCGTATTGTTAGAGAAGCGGAGGGGACTCCTACACGTGAAGGAGAGGTAAGACAGACTTTTAATAACCAGTATCATGATTAATTTAGCATAGTATCAAGTTATATTTTATCGAAAAGAAGATTGATACATATCAAAGTACATTAGACACCTATTTTGAAGGTAGCTTCATTACAGCGATTCTGCTGCGCGCCTCCCGATGGAGAAGGTCTCATCTTTTAATAAAGGGAGGGTAGCTGTTGTTTGCCTTTTTCGACGAGAACGCGACATTTTTATCACATTATTGTCAAAAATTAACAATTACTAACAACACAAAATCATGGTAAATGTAGCATTCGTCAGTTTTTTAGTAAAATTTGATGTTCTGGGTGATGCCGGTGTGCTGAAACGCTTTTTTTGCCTGAGGTGAAAGGTGTTTACTGAGCGTTTCGCCTCAAAATGTAATTAAATAGATATAATAGGTGTCAGGCACAAACAAGAATAACCACACATCATTTTGTGTAATCACTGTGTCTATCACTTTTTTGGGTTGACTATCTTTTAAAAAAAATACTGAATCAACAAAGAAGACTACAAAATACATCTTTATTATTGTAATAATTATTATTATTATTATTATTATTATTATTATTATTATTAATGTCAGGGTAACAAAAATAGCATCATGAAAATGTGTTACATAGATTGTACATGAGTTTTACAGAGAGGCAAAGCATCAAATAAGCACATATAAGAAAAAATTAAACTAAAAAACAAACAACAGATCATATAAAATCACGTGTTAAACAAATTTAAAAAAAGGAAATAGCTTTAATTTTTAGAGAACGCAATAGCTCTAATGTACTGTTGAAGTTCCTTTTCAAAAACAATAAAAGAAGGTATACGCTGAGAAAATTTACAGCGATGTATATGGAATTGGAGTATTAAAAGGAGATTAATAATGAAATATTCCTTACTTTTATTATCAGGACTATTGAAAAAACCCAACAGGATATCCTTAAAAGATGACAAGAATCCCGGTAGTATTTTACAACAAATAACCAAAGAAAGTTAAATCCAAACACATTGTGTTTGAGGGCAATTCCAAAAAACATGATCAGCAGTTTTATTGGGTATATATATATATAAAAAAATTATTATAATTAAAATTAAATTGCACCAAATATATTGCGATAAACAGTATTATTGTCATTTTAAGACCATTTAAGCCACTCATTATATAACGCCAGAATGACAATATACAATCATTACAATTAGGGCTGCGGCTGCACGATTCTGGCTAAACATTTTTGTGCTTAAAATCAAGATCACGGTTTTCTTACAATTCTGTAGATTTAAAATAAAGGTTAATATGAGTGGGCCGTTATTATTGTTAATTCTCAAACATGATAAAACAACAATAGTAACATTAGGTCTATGTGTAGGTCTACTGTTGGTTAAAAAGCTACATTTCGTAAAGATTAGAACGGTGGACTTTAAATGAACAGACTTTAAAATGTCTTGGTTTTTAATTCACAGTAAAGTGATTACATCAGAATAAACTATTCATAATTCTGAAGTTGAATTATTACGTTTGAGACATATTCTTGACGTATGCATTGTATAATACCTTATCAATACAGTATGTGACAATTTTAACACCATTTGGAGGTGTCAATGTTGCTGAGCAAGGTATATAAAACAATGTGAAGACTTGTGAGACCACCTTTACGCTTCTCTCCTGAACTTGAAAATATAATTGGCTGAATCATAGAAAAGCTGAATTATGCTTGTGTGGGGGGTCGAATCGAAGTAATTTATAGCAAATACTAGTGTTTTTTAACCACACTGACACTGACACGTCCAATAGAGATGTTGCACAGTTAGCTAAAATGTTGCTAGATTGGTTTTTATGTATGGGCGATATATATTGCATCACCAAAAATGACTGAGGTCATGTCCATTTGTTGAGCGATAAGTCGATTATATTGATTATAGGCCTAAATATACCCACAAAATATGTCTTATAACAGTTTAATTACAGTCACTGTATAATTCCAGTTCTAACATATTTAATTTGTATGATAAACTTCAGTTTGGAGCAGGTTAATATTGTGTCCTGTGCTCATTCTATTATTGCTGATGTTGAAGTTTCCCCTTGGTAATTCAATTTGAAAAGCCTCTTTTATTTGCTGCCAGTGTAATATGTCAGTGCTTTTTGATCATTGTTCACTCTGAAAACACTTCCCAAGCCTTGAGAGATCTCTTCTAGATGTTTTTCATGTTTGAATAAACTGTCACCCCATTCATGAATAATTAATGTTAGTCTGTTCATTTCACACATGACATTTGATGCTCTTCCCCTCGCAGATGGAAATGCATACCTCATAAATGCCTGGCATGCAGACATACCAACACTGGATGGACATGCATTGAAAAAAACTAGATCTGGCTCAGCAAAATGGAGAAGCGCCCTCTTATCCGTGCAATTTCAACCTTGTGTCAAACAACAGATAATTAATGAGGGAATGGAGGAGCTCCGATTTTCTTGATTCAACCCGTCCTTTGCAAGTCACAGCACAGACGGCTGCACCATGGTTCTGCTTTGGGCTCTGTGCTCCATGCTGACTGTATGCATAGCCATCAATATGGAGGCTACCGGGAGCCATAGCATGTTTAGCTGTGAGCCTATCACATTGAGGATGTGCCAGGGCCTTGCCTACAATACCACCTTCATGCCCAACCTTCTGAATCACTATGATCAGCAGACCGCTGCTCTCACCATGGAGGTAAACCACTTCAGATTGCATTACTTTAACTAGAACTAGCACTTATTTTCATGCTCTAATAATGCTGTGTCCTTGTAAGAACTATGCATATATATAAATGTATGCAAGCGTGTATAATTCTCTGAGAATGTAAATGAAGGTTGATGATCGGATTCTGATGTGATATTCAAAAGGACTGAAGTCCGCTGAATAACCAGCATTTGGTTGATAGATAACCTTTACTACTTTTGCCAAAAAAATAACATTAGTGACTAGAAGGTGATTAGATTTAACTTTATTGTCATTACACATGTACAAGTACAAGGAAACGGAATGCAGTTTAGGTTTAACCAGGAGTGCAATAGCAGCAAGTTCAATTATAGAAAAACAATGGGTAATATTTACAGATGGATGTACTATGAAAATTATATGCAGGTTGTATTAACTATGATCAGAGATTTACAATAGATAAATAAATGTACAGTTTGATATTAATAATCAGAAGCATGCAGATATACATGAATATAAATACAAATGTATATGTGCAGAGGATATGTACAATTCAAGATAAATTAGTGCAACAAAGTGCAATGAATATGTACCATTATAAATGTGCAAATATTAAATAGTGCCGTGATTATGGGGGTGATAAGTTATGAGGAGAGTGTGGGGGTGTATGAGGGGGGTGTATGATCATTTTAGTATTAAGTAAATTACAAAAAAAACGTATGTAAGAGTATACCAGACTTTTTAATTGATCTCATCAGCTGGCAAACGTTTACTTCTGGCTTCATAAAGAGCTCTCATCATCATGCTCTAATAACCATGTGGCCTTAACAGCAGTCATATAGATGTGGGTTGTGCACGCATGCTTATACATTTTCTTTTCTAGTGAGCAAAAAGGGTGAGAGCAGATCAGGGTTCAAATTAAACTATAAAATTACAAAAAAAAGTGTTACTTGAACAAAAATAAATATTAGCTATAAGAAAAAAAAGAAATGTGTATAAAATGTATTTTATTCCAGCTAGCTGCATATAAATAAAAAAATATATATTTAAATTCATTTAGTTTTAACTTAGCAAATACTTAAAATGGATACCTCAAACTTAAGCAAAAAACATATACAATAATCTAAAAATTATATATAGACCATTTTGAGGGATGTAAACAAAACAGTGATCCCAATGCATTTCCTGTTGTCCATTTTTAATTTCTATAGCCTCTGAGTATCCAAAAAGAGCCACATATTGATGAATAATGTTATGATAGCTGTTTTAACATTAAGTTATAATTGAATTGCCTCTTGTTACAGTTATGAAATAGTTTGATAACAAGCAGAGAATGTTCATGGGCCAATGACATAGCCACATTGAAATGGACTATATAATAATATTTGAAAATAATAGAGCAATGATCATTTTTGTTACAAATGTTTAAATTAATTTAAATAAAAATATTTAAATTAAAGGTTTAAATGTTTAACTTTAAAATAACTAAAACTACAATCAAATTAATTAAATCTAGAGACGTATTTTTTAAATATAATTATTACAAAAATGCAAAAAACATTCACTAAAAGGAAAGCAGGACATAAAAACGAAATCTAATTAAAAACAGGAAATAAAAACTACAATGGTGATTTAATCATATTAATCACTCAAGTAGAGGAATTTTTTGACAAGGGCTGAGTGATTAATCGAAAGTAATCGAAATCGACATTCAAAACCTCAAATCGATCAAATTTCTCCAGGTCAATTTTTAAAAGTACTTTCCCTACAGCGTGTGGTCACGAGGCCCCGCTCTGTATCATATATCATGCATATTAATGAAGTTGCACCTCTTTTTTACAATAGAGCACGCTGATTGGTTCGAACCAAGTTTTTCTCAAGAATTAATGCTGCAAGCTCAAAGACGTCACATTGTTCCCGCCGGTACAGACATCCAATCTCCATGCTGGATTTTACTCAATGATCACATGGCCGTGACGTAGCTTAAAATTTTTTTTTCAAACCAGAAGAACGAATTTGCTCAAAGTAACGCAAAAACAATAAATCTGCCCTTTTTTGGTAAATATATGTTTAAAAATATATATTTGAGTCAAAATAGTGTTTTTAGCAACGTGGGACAAATATATGACTGTCAACAATCTTCGTTGAACGCATGGCTATCGCATACCTGCACACCTCTCAAAAAAATGTAACTACACATCACATGATTGCACTACATTGACGATGATTGGAAGTTGCGCCAGAGATGCCTTGAGGCAGTATATTTTCAGTTTGAATAAAATTACTATTTACATAAAAATATTTGTTTACAGAAGATGCAAGAAATGCACGGTTTAAAATATTATTTACAGGATATACAAGTTAATTTATTTAGAAGAGATACTGCTTATTTTATACTTTTTAAAACAATGAAAATAATGAATTTTGTTCTTTTTAAAGTTATTTGTTTTCACTTTTTATAAGAAAAAAGTGACTGTTGGTTTTAGGCAATGTGTGTTTTAATTTCAGTTGTTCAACGTTGATGTTCAATAAATAATCATAGATAGTCGATAATGTGTGTTTACTTAAATTATTTTAAAATCAAGTAAACCAAGTTAAAAAGTTCAATTAATCGAGATTTAGATTTTCGGTCAAATGGCCCAGCCCTATTTTTAACTCATAATAATGAAGTAAAGCCCTCTTCAAATGCAGTTTGTCTCTTTTTTCTAACACAAAAAACAACAAATATAAATTGTAAAAGGGCATCCCTTTAAGCGCATGTACCAAAAGCACCAAGATTTGCCATTTTCAATTTGACCCAGTTCTTTCTCCTGCCTTGCAGATAAATCAGATCACATTACAGAAACGTTTAAAGGGAAATTAATCTTTAATCTGTCCCACAGGCCTGCTTGCAATGTCTTCATTTCTGAAGTATCTTGCTGTTTTAAATAACATTTTAGGTTCTCTTTGCATGTAGCTTTGATGAAATAAGCATCTTACAACTACATACGCAGCAAGGTTGCTTTCCATCAGCATACTAGTGCTGTATATGCCGCAGTGGCTGATGGTATGAGCATTTAATGGTACTTGAGCACATTGTTTATTTTGATTGCTCCGTAATCTTTGTATCTGCAGCCACAACGCCTGGTTTGATTCTAGCCGATGGGTAATCCTCTTTACCGGGCTGCAGTTTTCAGCTGAGCCTGACTGAGAACAGCTGCATTAGCTTGTTACAGTGGTCAGTGTGTATCTGTTGAACAGACACTGCACTGTAAATGTTATCTAAAACCTGCTGTCCTCAGTCACAAGGTTTTAACTTATTCACTCCGGCCGTGCCAGGGTATAATCGAGGGATGGACTAGGAAATTAAAGAGATAAAAAGAAGAAAGACAAGAGGACGGAGACGAGCCGAGGCAACCCATCTGTTCATCCTCTTGTACATTTGTGTGGAAATGTGGAGTTACATAACCTTTTGCACTGTAACCAGCACAAACACACGCAGAAAAGTGATGATACTTTTTAAATCCACCATTGCACAAAGGATTAAAAGATGGCTGTAGAGAATATCAAAATGCATTTGGACAATTCACACGCAACACGACAGGATATATTTTCCAAGATGATAACGATACAATGATTTGTTTTTTAATATACATTGCTCAGCATATATAAGTACACCCCTCACAAATTTATTTTTTAGATTCATATTTTTAATAGAAAGCTATTTAATATTATATTTGTGCATATACATTAGATTAATCAGTGCCGAACCAAATCTGGAGCTTATTTAACAAAATAACTTGTATGATAACAGTCCAAAAATATGTGCACACAAATATTTATGTTAGAGAAAACATAAAATATTATATAGAAAATCTTTAAATATTAAATAAACATTTAAAAAAGAGGACAAATATCAAAAGAAACAAAAAAAAAATCAAAAATTTATTTGAAATTTTGTAGTTTGTAATTTTCTTTTTTTTTTTTATAATATTTCACATGGATTTAAATGTGTTTTTATATTTCTAAAGATGTTCAGTGAATAAAAGGTTATTTTAATAAATATATCTGTTTAATAAATCAGTTTTGTTTAAATGCACCAAAATATATAACCTTTATTTACTGAGAAATGGACAAAAATGTGGATTTTTAAAATAGGGTGTACTTATTTATGCTGAGCACTTACATATATATTAAAGCTGCACAATATCGTTTCAGCATCGATATCGCAATGATCATTCGCAATAGTCACATCGTGAGTATACGCAATGTTGAGTCTTAATTATAATTTATCATTTCGCTAGTGTGTTTTGAGGCCTGCGACTGTTAGGGTTTAAACGTATTCAGGTATAAGAAACTGTACCACTTGTAACTTTGGAAAATTAATAACAATTCATCTTATTGAATTGTTTATAAAACGAAGACTCTATGCACTATTATTTTACATTTGATTATTCAATTACTGTATACCTGAATACATTTCGACTCTTTGCAAAACAATAAAATGCTGTTTATTTAATTCGCATACTTTTCTTTATTGAATTTCTCTATGCTTGTAGATTGTTTATTATATTTTATGAACTCCCCTACAGAATCTTTTCAATCAATCTAAAATTATAGATTCTTTACAAACATTTATTCAACTCATCTATTGAAATTGTATTATTTATATTGCAATATCTATCGCAGAATTAAAAATAATTGCAATATGCCCAAATATATACAGTTGAAGTCAGAATTATTAGCCCCGTTTTTATTTTTTTTTATTTTTTAAATATTTCTCAAATTATGTTTAACAGTGCAAGGACATTTTCACAGTATATCTGATAATATGTTTTCTTCTGGAGATTTTTTTTTTATTTCGGCTAGAATAAAAGCAGTTTTAATTTTTTAAAATTCATTTTAAGGTCAAAATTATTAGCCCCTTTTATGCTATTTTTTTTTCCCGATAGTCTACAGAACAAACCATCGTTATACAATAACTTGCCTAATTACCCTAACTTAGTTAACCTAATTAACCTAGTTAAGCCTTTAAATGTCACTTTAAGCTGTATAGAAGTGTCTAGAAAAATATCTAGTCAAATATTATTTACTGTCATCTTGGCAAAGTAAAAATAAATCAGTTATTAGAGATAGAGAGAAAAATCTTCTCTCCGATAAACAGAAAATGGGGGGTAAAAATAAACAGGGGGGCTAATAATTAAGGGGGGTGGGGGTTGGGGGTTGGCAAATAATTCTGACTGCAATTGTGTGTGTGTATATATGTATATATATATATATATATTTTCAACATTTATAAATGCAATTAAATGTGCTTGATAACATTAGCTAATGCACTGTTAGTTAACAAGAACCAACAACGAATTACTTAATTTTCATTAATTAACATTAACAAAGATGAAAAAATACTGTAATAAATGTGTTGTTCATTATTTGTTCATGTTAGTAAATACATTAACTACTATTAACTAATGGAATCTCATTGTAAAGTGTTACCAATTTTAGTTTAGTTTCAGTTTAATTTTAGATAAGTAATTAATCATTTTTTTTTTCTTTTATATGTTTTAGTAATTGCAACTGGAAGGGCATTCGCTGCGTAAAAAACATGCTGGATAAGTTGGCGGTTCATTCCGCTGTGGCGACCACAGATTAATAGAGGGACTAAGCCGAAAAGAAAACAATTCAATAATAGAATCTTTATAATATATCTATAATATATTAATAATAATAATAATAATAATAATAATAATAATAATACGTTTCAATAAAATAGGTTTCAATAACAGAATCTGTGTGTGTGCTATTGTATCCATTATTAAAACAAATGCAGTTACTTTAATTATAATTTCAAGAATGAAAGGATATTACTGACATTTTTGAGCATGCGTTTTGCATTTGAGGATTTTAAAACCCAAATTAAGCTTGACATGTGATTTTCACAGGGAATGCGTTCCTGGATTCTGTTGATGAAGAGCTTTTACTATTTCTGCAAACTTGAGTAGAAGAAAATCACATTAAATCTCTATTTCCCTGAGCTGCCGAACATGTATTTCTTTTTTTCAGCAGCAAATGAAATGCTGTTGCTTTCAGATTCAAAAACACCATGGGATGGTGGCAACATCTTGCTCTGAACTCTGGATAACCTCGTTTGTGAAGTGGGACAGTTGCCTACAGGGATGCTTTCAGGGAGTGTTATGCTTGCATGCAGTATAATGGGAGTGTTTAGGGAGGATCTGAAGTTATCGTGCAAAGGGAATGCTGGGTAAAG
This sequence comes from Danio aesculapii, assembly GCF_903798145.1. NCBI lineage: Eukaryota > Metazoa > Chordata > Actinopteri > Cypriniformes > Danionidae > Danio > Danio aesculapii. The sequence goes on along the minus strand of NC_079454.1, from coordinate 36,210,523 downwards.
CTAATGAAATTCAGCATTTCAGGTGCACTGACTGATGTGGTTTGACATCTAGTTAATTTAAACTTCATCCCCCATTTGTCAAACGTACACAGATACATGACCTCGTCCTTTTGTTATTTTTACCATGGTGTGATCATTAAGGCCACACTGCAGATGGAATACAATCTGGCAGCAAAAACACGGATGATTTCAGTTATGCAAATGCTCAGAAGTCATTATATTTAGATATTTATGAGAAATACTGTGATTCTTTGATAGACCGCTTTTGATGGACCACAAAACTACCATTTTTAGTAAAACGCTAATGACCTTGCTAGCAGCCTAGTAACAACCAACTGCTTATGATTTTGCAACTACTAAAACGGTAAATATTTGGATTGTATTTGTTTATCCTTTACATTTTAAATTACCCGTGTGTCAGTATACTGTTAGCAGAAATACTGACAGCTTTCACATTAAAACATGAAAACTGTCCAATTTCCTCTGAATAACAAAGTAAACACACATCTAAAATTACTCAAAAAACAAGAGAGCTTTTAATAATAGCAACATTTGCACAAACTATGCAGTTCAACGCTGATGTCAAGTCACATCACATTTATTCATACAGATTTGCATACTGAGACTGGTTTAAAGTAGGGTTGTCACAGTACTGGAATTTGATACCAATCGGTACTGAAATTTTAAAATCTTCCACTTCCCCTGAATATTTGAGCGCTGTGGAGGATGTTCTTAAACACCGCTGATTTGCCGTTGTGTTCACATGTTCAACAGAAATGACTGGCCGTGAAATGTGATTGGCCGTGAAGGTCATCGTTCACTGAACTCACCACTGTTTACCGAGTGTAACCACAGATACAGGGACACTGGAGCATTTTAAAGCTGTGATAAATCAGTGGATCGCTCGTATGTCAGCTTATAGACAAACCTGCTGATCGACGTGACCTTAACACGCTAAAATTAAATGAATTAACAATTTATTTATTTGATAACTGGAAAAGAATATATGAACCTATCAGTTTACAATATACTGATGGCCTATTTTTCACGGGTTTATTGGTAATCATGGTCAGGCATGCTGATTAATGACCATTATTGTCTTTTTAGCATATAAGTAGAGGACACAAACTAGCCAGACAGTAATGTTTGAACTGTGTAGTGGGCTAAATCTAAATAAAGTTAGTTTTTTTTAGTAACTACTTTTTTTGGCCTTTTTATGCTTGCCATAATAAAAAATATATATTAGTAGAGCAACCCGTGTTCTGTTGTTATTAATATTTTAATACACTTTAATAGGTAGAACTGTCTGAGGTATGAACAAAAGCAAGTGATGCATCAAAGCTTGATTTAAAAAAATCTTGAATGGTTATAAAAATCTTTATAATCATTAAAATAATTTATATAATTAGATTTAAAAAATCTTGAATGCTATTATTGATATGAAGTGGTTCCGGAAACTTCCTACTTCTTTGTTTATCCGTCCGATTTTAAGTTCGATCTCTTTTAACTGCTCCCTGACATAAAAAAAAAAAATCTCAACGGCGAATGCGTGAAGTATAAAAGCCTCGTCCGTTTCGTGAGATGTGTGCGCACTCAGCATAGGTCTGCGACGCGGCACCAGGCGAAAGTACAAGCAGCCTTAAGTCAAAGGAAAATTAACGAATGAATGAAATGTTCACACTATGTTGTAATTACCATAATTATAAGATACTATTCTACGTTTACATGACAATGACTTAGCCAAAAACTGAAAAGTTTTTCTCCTGCATTTTAAAATTTTTTCATTTACCCTTTTTTCAAAATGATACGCGTTTACGCGTTTAACTCTTTATTATGTACACAAGGCCGATATTTGGTCCGGTCACCTTATTAGTAAACAATACCATTAAGGAAGTGATGATGTGTCACTGGTAGAATTAGGAGTGTGTGTATGATATGTGAAGTAAGTCCACGCTTTGCTGATGGATCGTTAGCAAACACTTGAGCAACAACAACACTCCAATGTACTCCACCATTGAGTTTGTTCACACTTGCCTTAAATCTACACCTCCTTAAACACGTACTGTATAACGCATGTGCTTGATGTCATTATTTTCAGAGACTCTTGTTTTCAGTGTTTACACAGACATAACAATTATGGATTTTTCAAAAATGTCCACTTTGTAGGGAATTAAGGTCTTACAATTATGATCTGTAATGTTCAATGATCAGAACATTTTAATTCTAGATTGAACCAATTCTTTAACCCTCTAACAACCAATTAACAACAAACTAGTAAGCACATGACTGAACATCAATTACTTATTCTTCATAATTCTCAAGAAATAGGCTTTAAATGTGTAGAGTTATACTGTTTTGCACATACAATCTCATAAAGGAAGCACATGTTAGCATCATTTATGCTCATCATTGATGTATAATCATCAGGACAGTGTTTATTGGATTTTTTTATTATTATCCACTTCTTCTTCTTTGTCCCTTCCTCTTCTGTCTCTCCACTCCCTTCTCTCTCTCTTCATCCCTCCCCCCACGCAAGGTGCCGTTACCCAGGAAACCGATCCCAATTGTATTGCAACAAAAGAGCAGGCTTTCTGTCTCAGGAGGAGGTCGTCACTCGCACCCTGACCTCTCCTTTACACCCCTCCCTAAAAAAAAACAGCCCGCTTGTGCATCACGGGTTGCCATGGCAGTGCAGTTGAAATCTGTAAAGTGAACACTGCCTTAACAATTAAACTGTGACCAGAGGAAAGAGGAAAACTAATCAGAAAGCAATATGAGAATTGATGTATAATTGAAAATGATAGTTGGTGTGATAGAATGCTTTAAGGGTGAGACCTAAGATTCCTTATCAATGACAAAATGGGGCTTCACAGAGAAAGGCATTGGTACTGTGGATTTATGGGTAGAGGGAGGGACAAATCTATTTACTTGTGAATGGCCGTTAAAAGGTCAGGTTAGGTGACTTTTTCACTGTTTTTAGCTTCTTTTTTTGTTAATCTCTTACCGCAATTAAAACAGATTTGAAAAAAAAAATTATAAAATAGGTGAATTATACACTGTATCAACTACTGTTATTGTTTTTTTTATTATACTGATCACTGATTGAACAATTTTTACATTTAGATTGAAGTTACAGTAATCACACACACACAGTACACTGAAAAAAATTATTCAAAGATGATTCCTTGGATTTACTAAATATTTTTACAATAAGTGGTTGTAAAAAATGTATTTAGGTTGAATTTAAACAAACAAATTAAGTTGAATTTTCTTAAATTTAATTTGTTTGTTTAAATTCAACACAAATAAATAGTTTGCAACAGTTTTGCAGACATCATTTTTTTCAGTGTGTGTGTATATATATATATATATATATATATATATATATATATATATATATATTTATATATATATATATATATATATATATATATATATATATATATATATATATATATATATACATAAAGAACCTCATTAACCACTTTAAAAGCCACCAATCAGTGGGTTATTGAGCTCATGAGAATTCTGCTTTGCATTTTTCTATGCATTACTAACATCACTAAACTGTTTTATTGGTTAATCAAATATTGGCGGACATTCAGCAGTTTTTTATGAGTGTTTGCCAGTCATGTAGACAGAAGACATTGTATCATATTGTTTCAATGTAAAAAAAGTCATTGTGGCCCTGTTCACGCAGGTATTGAGGTTCGTTTTCATCAATCTGAAGCAACTTTTATTATTCACAAGAAAAGAAAATGTAATTAAAAGTTTCAGATCAATTAAACTCAATTTATAACAAAATTTATGATTTTATGCATTAAATAATGAAACAGATAACTAATTTCCTTTATTTCCGATTAGACCATGCACTTTATTCTGTTTTAAAGTTTTAATATGTATATATGCTTTTTTTAAATAACAAAAGTTTAACAAACATTTCAGCACATTGAAAGTAATTAAATTAGCTGTATTTTGATTAAAAGCTTTATGCAGTGGATCAGGAATTGATCGTGCACGAAAAAAAAAAACAATCATCCAGCACATACATCGCTCTTATGCCACACTTTCCAGGATAAATTCGCATCTGAGTGCTGCTTTGAATAGAATAAAATGACTAAAAACACATTAAAGACATTAAAAGGTGTAACCTAAGGAAAAACACCAATTGATGGGCACTACTTTCGTTTTAATCTAATTTGCAGCAGATAAGTGACAGGAATTTTGCAAAAGGAAAGGATTAAACATACCGGGGCTGTTAAAAGAACATTCTACTTTATACAGTATATTCTTTCGACTCCAATACAACAGCTAAGATTATGAATGACGGAGTGTAAAGCCGTCTCCCCTGCGTGCTTTAGCAGCACGTCCCGCCGTTTGTGAATGAGGAGGCGGAGAGATTGCGCTGTTTAGTTTCATCTCAAGGTATTTCAATACAAACTAACACTGAACTGCTCATCACGCTCAAAAAGTTAAACTAAAATGCACAGCTCTTGTTGGTTGGACCCGCTGGATGCACAATGATTCTAACACGCCATTCTTTTAATTCGATATCCGTGAAGTATGTGAACCAATCGCAAATGCTTTGTCATGTTGGTCGCGACACCCTGCTTTATAACTTATTAGTTTATTACAATAATTACACTTAGCGTTGCCATCGTTCTTCACTACATGTAGCCACTCCTTTGAGCACATCTTGTGGTCCATCTCTAAACGATGTTTAGATTATTATTGAAGGTGCTCTCCAGTTCTTGGCAGAGTAGCGAGTGAAAAAAATTTGCATACAAGAGGAATAAAATTTTTATTTATATAACAAGTATCCGATTCTTAGTATATAAATTATCCAATATTTATTTAATATTTATGGCTGTGAAGTTTAATGAGTATATATATATATACACACACACACACACACTCGCACACAAAGGAATAATCGACTTATTAATCGTGATTAACATTTTGAGCAAAATAATTGTGATTATCATTTTTTTCTGTTATCGTATGCAGCCCTAGTTGCACACCACTTTGAGCTTTAATGTGCCCGTTTTTTTAATATTATTTGTTAAAATATTATTTTATTTGTCCAACTGTGTAAATGAACAGCCATAAAAGGTTTTACATTTTGACAACCATGACAGCAAAGTCTCGTAAATGTTGCCTTAAATTAGAAACAAAACTATCAAACCATTCATGCTAATTGCAATGAGATCATCTTGTGATGATTTTCATAATGTCTTGTAATGCTTTTTTAGCAGTTGCCTTTATTGCGTTTCATTTAATTTATTATTTGAATAAATATTCATATAATTTTAATATATTATTATTAAATATAAAATAACATTATAATACTTGCTACTTTTGGCCATAAAATTAATGTTAAAAAAAACCCCGCATCATCCCTAGTTGTTAGATAAATGTGTCGTTGAGCTCTAAAGCCATTTAGAGCTTAAAAATCACCTTTCTGAAATAGATTTATTTATGTAAAAGAAAACAATAGTTCTCATTATGTAGCGATATATGAAGACACACAGCAGTTCCAAACATGCAGCAGCTGCATTGAATGTGAAATGTCTCAAGCGAAAAAAATAAATTCTGCCTTATTACAAAAGGTCTGTCCATCTTAAATCTTAATAATTGCTTCTGGGGATTATGGTCTCAGATCTGATTGTATAAAATTCCTCCATAAGAAGCAAGAAGCATTGTACGGTCCCCTTGTGTGTTCATGTTCAAATGCGTGCCATCTCTGCGTGTTTTGAATATCCTTAAATAACTTTCCGCAAGGCCCTTAAGAAACACAAAGGCACTGAAAAGGACGTTGATGAGTTGAAAGTGTATGTTTGCCTTTAGGACAGCGGCAGGCAAGTTGAACACTTTTGAGTGCATCAAATCATCCCATTTCATGTAACGTGTCCTGACAGCCACGATGAGATAATGTTTTACGCCAGAACAGCAAATAATAGCACTTGCTTTATTTTTATCTTGCCTAAAAGCCAGGGTATGTCCGCTCAATTGAGCTCAGAGAAAGGTCTTATGACTTTTGTACCGAATATAGCCATTGGTAAATCAACCAATTTCTCAGTAATCTGTCAATTAAAGTCAGTTGTCAAAGGTTTGATGTGATTTTCCAAAGCTATTTATTGTCCACAACATATGAATATTGTTGTCCACAAATAAAAGTTAATCTGACCGGCACATTTTTGGAAGCTTTTCACATTTTTATAAGGTCTGATGGTTTAAGCTGGTGCTCTTTTGCATGTCATGATGGAGGGACATTTCAATGCTATGTATATGCCGCGCTAAATATGGATTATGTGAGTGGAAACGATTGCTGGATTTAGATGCTTTGTGTCAAAATGGGCAAGCATAATATCCATCCTAATCCCTTTTTACAGACATTTTGGGTGGTAGCCTGCATGGTGGGATGGCAGTGGCTGAATGCTTTCATTATGGATATGCATTATACATCCAGTTTTTCATAAATGCGTTGGACTGTAGCAGTAATGTATGCCTGGATGGGTTTATTTGGGATGATAAATAACCGTGACACTGTTATTTAGTGCATTAAATCATCCCACTGGATTTAGCCAGAATGTTTGGGTAATTTTCTCCATATTAAGTGAAAAATTGCTTGTTTAGAAAGATAATTAAAGTCATTAGTGCTCGTAATTTGTAATGAATAAAAATTTTAATAGCCAAATCTGAAGATTAATATTGTACAGTAATTATGTAATCATTTATTTTGACCAACCAAGCACTTTAGATATACAGCTCTGAAACAAAAATAAATAAATAAAGAAGAGACCATTTCAATATCATGATGGGTTCTCTGGACTTTTCCGTAATACAAGTTTTGAATAAACTAAATAAAACTAAACTAACAAATAAATGTATTTGTGTTTTATTATAAACTACAGAAAACATATATTATACATTTTCAATAAGAATATTTTATTAAAATTATTCATATTTGATCATTATATATATTTCAAACCCTAAATATTGGAGATAATTATGTATATATAAGATTAATTGACATTTTTTTCTCTGATATTTTAAATCTGACTGTGGAAAAAACACATACAAATATTTTTATTGCCCAATTGTCCTTTTCTACAAATAAATGATTGGAATTATACATTTTGAAGTGGTCTCATAATTTTTTAACAACCAAACATGATGTATTTAGTTGTTGGGAATTTGGCCTGTTTCAGCTAGCAGAATGATTTTTGGTGACAAATCTTGCACATATTTGTAGAAAATGCTTTGAATTATAAAAGAAAAAAACCTCAACAATACACTAAATTGACCTTTTGTTATGTTAGGGATGAAAACATCCACTGAATTACACTGCTGTAAAAATGCATCAGATACATTTTTGTTGTTCAATTTTTTTTGCATAAATCTGTTAATTACCCTCAGTCCTGATCAAAACTACTACTGTAAATTGCTTAGAAAAATGACAGGATTTTAACTCTTTAATTGCCAGATTCATAAATGATGTCACCGATTTGGTGAAAAAGACACAAAATGACGTATTTTCAATATAAAAAGTAATTGTGGACTGGATTTTTTTTAACCTTTTATCAAAGTCTTGGACATGTGATACATCATTGCCTTTGATGCATTGCTTTTGATTGATTTTATTTTTTTCTTCGTAATTTACTGTTGGTGGCTGTTTTTGCCCCATTGACTTAACCACATTTTTTATTAAAAAATCACCATATAATCATGCATTTTTGATTGTTGGTGGTTTTCCCTTAGAAAGAGGTAAAATTAGTCAACCCTTTAGATAGGCCTGTGCAAAAAAAAGCATAGTTTCTGGATTTTATATGGAGTATAACAGCAAATTTAAGTGTGTGTGCGTGTGTGAGATTTACCATTGTGCACTTACCTTGATGTGTCTGAGAAAATCTAAATATGCATTTCAGTTCTCAGAACTACATGGAGTAAACAAAAACAAAGACTGTATTTATGCACCATCAAATGTGCTTATAATGGAAGTCAATGGAGCAAAAACAGCCACCAACCGTAAATTAGGGGGGAAAAAAATGAAAATCTAATAAAGCATCAAAGTAAATGTTGTTACTAATCGTTCACATGTCCAACACTGATAAAAGCTTTTAAAAAATCCAGTCCACAATTACTTTTTATATTGGAAATACGTCATTTTGTCTGTTTTTTCACCAAATCTGTGACATCATTTGTGAATTTGGCAATTAAAGAGTTAAAATTCTGTCATTTTCTAAACAATTTAATAGTTTTGATCAGGACTGAGGTTTATTAACAGATTTATGTAAAAAAAAGAGCAGTTTAATTGAGTGGATGTTTTCATCCCTATAGCATAACAAAAGGAAAGTAAATTTGAACAGAGCACAGGGGTTAAAATATCATAATAATGTTTTACAGTTAAAACATTTCTCAAAACAATTAGTCATTTGTGCACATCATAGTAGCAGTTTCTCATTCCTTCCAACAAATTGCAAATGCATTTGGACATGCATCAATAGCTTTCATACAATTCTCTGCTGTTTTATAACATTATCATTTGCTTATGTCATGTCAGTCAAAATTAACTAAACTTGTGAACACTGAATAGTCATTCCATATAAAACTAAGAGTCTTCATTTCATTACATACAAAAATGTTGAACTAGCTGTCAAAATCTGTCAAACAAATTTTATAAACAATTTAAAATCTTTTTTTCCCTGAAAATGTCTACTAAATTGTAAATTGAATTTGAAATTGAATTTGATGAATGATTTACAGACCTATGTATGTCGTAGGTTAATTTCCAATATATACTGCAATATAGTTTACAGTTGTGCACAGCTCTACCCAAAGCAATTTTACAGTATGTTTGTTGTAAATAAGCGTGTGTTTATTCTTTTGCACAATGCTGTGAATAAATTAGAATTGCAAAGAGCAAATATAGTAAAAATGTGAAATATACATATTCAGTGTCTTGACTCAGATACCTCACTAAATGCAGTAACTTTACTGCAGTTTTCAAATGGCTGTGCAAATAGTATATAGTGCTGTCTTGAGCATTTTCAGGAAGTGTCACCAAAATCTGACTTTTTTGCATTGGAAAAAATTAACAGAGTAAACTGTCATATTTAAAACAGGACAAAGCCATATGAACAATGGTGTCAGGACTTTTCGTCTTGATGACACTGACACTTTCATTGACATCAATACTTGCTTTTGAGGAATGAGCTATCCATTTTGAGCAAGTGACACGCTTTTACAGGTTATCAGCTAAGTTTTGCAGTTTGTACTAATTGTTTTGAAATGCATTATCTGTTGTGCAAATGTAAATAGTGTTGTGAGAAATTCCTAAGAACAATATTATATATTTTTAATTATTTGTATTCTGGTCTTTTTATTTCTTATTAAATAAAACAATGTGTATAAGAATGTAAATATGTTCTGCTTTAATTTTATTTATCTATTTTTTATATATATATAAAAAAGACTGTTTATGCCATTTGTAAATGATTGAAAGTTTTGGTTCTGGGATGTCAGAACCCCCCACCCGAGCATCACAAAGGGCTGTACTCTGCAGGGGTGGAGGCGTTTATTGTCTATCTGTCTGGTCCTGGGTGGAGTCTTTCTATTTCTCCCCCATGGGATTTGCATATTGATGTCCGGCCCCAGAGCTGGTACAACTCTCAGAATGCCTCATGCTGGAAGTGGGCCTCAGCCATAAACAGCATGTCTCCCCGCCCCAAACAAAAGCCTCCTCAGATGGATAAGGGAGGGACGATACCAGACCTGCACAACAGATCTAATTATGCTCATTTAACATAAGGGTGATCAAGTGACTGTGATTAAAAAAACGAAACTAGATGGGTCAGAAAGTAACATGGCCTGATGGGTATTGTGCTTGTGCAGTTGACTGGTTAATATTCTGCTTCTGATGTTTTGTTTGGTCTGATTTTGAAACGTGATTAGGCTTAATACATTTTTAATAGTTTGATTATCAGAACTTTTTTCAGCATTTTATTAATATCAATATTGCATAATGGAAATGGGCAAAATGGAACAGTAAAAGACAAATTTATAAATAAAATGATTAAAAATGTAAATTATTAAAATTAAATTACTATTTAAAATATTTAAATAACGTACTCATTTACTAGAGTATCAAAACGTAACATAATGACACAAACAAAACCAAAGTGATTTGCTGTATGGGATCTATATTAATATTTTTAATGTATTTGTAATATTATTTGTATTAATAAATTATGAATTATAATTATTCAGTTTGTTTTTTTATTATAAATGTATTAGTTATTATTTTTATAAATACATTTTTATTAAGAATTTATTATTATTATTATTATTATTAGTATCATTATCATTATTATCATTATTATTAGTATCATCATTATCATTATTATCATTATTATTATTAGTATCATCATTATTATTATTATTATTATTAGTATTATCATCATTATTATTATCATTATTATTATTATCATCATTATTATTATTAGTAGTAGTAGTATCATCATTATCATTATTATCATTCTCATTATTATTAGTATCATCATTATTATTATTATCATTATTATTATTAATATTAGGATCATCATTATCATTATTATCACTATCATCATTATTATTATTATTATTAGTATCATTATTATTATTATCATTATTATTATTAATATTAGGACCATCATTATTATTATTATTATCATTATCATTATTATCATTATTGTTATTATTATTAATAGTATCATCATTATTATTATCATTATTGTTATAATTATTATTTTTATTATTATTATTATTATTAGTAGTAGTAGTAGTATCATCATTATCATTATTACTAGTATAATCTTTATCATTATTATCATCATTATTATTATTATTAGTAGTAGTAGTATCATAATTATTATTATTGTTGTTATTATTATTAGTATCATCATTATTATTATTATCATCATCATTATTATTATTATCATTATTAATATTGTTGTTATTATTATTATTATTATCATCATTATTATTATTATTATTATTATTATTATTATCATCATCATTATGTCATGGATTGGTCAGGCTCTCACGACCCCCACTCACGAAGATCACCATCACCTGACTTCTAATGAGCACACAGCTGCATCACATTCACGAGCACCAGATAAAAGCACAGCACTCCAGTCGCTCATTGTCCGGGCTCGTCTCGACGAAAGCGGACAACTGAGCGACCACTCAGCGTAGTCATCCTCAGCTAAAACAAACGATTTACTTACCTGTTCTCTTTGTATTCCTCCTAGTCTTCCTGGTCCTCCCGAATCGTCCTGTCTTCCAGTCCTTCCAAGTCTGTGTCATCCTCTGTCAGCTGTATCTGGTGTGTGCTGTCCATCCTCGTGTATTCCTGTTACCCAGCCACGGAGGAAAAGACCCCAACATCATTCCTGATCCTCCTGGCTATCCTTCATGTGCTCCTTGTTGTCATTTAATAAACACCCTAACGTTTCCTTACCTCTGTCTCCTGTCCGCTTCATAACAGAAGCCCGGACCCATAACGACGACAACATGAGCACCCCCGATCACCTTCAAGAGCTGGTGGACCAGTTGAAGCGGATTCTACAGCCACCAGCTCCACTTTCCAACGCACCACCAGCACCGAGCACTTCCGCCTCCACAGTTTCTTCTTCGGCCCTTCCTTCCAGTCCCATGGCCCGACCAGCGCCCTACTCAGGCGGAGCGGGGGAGTGCAATGGTTTTCTGTTACAATGTTCCCTCATATTCGAAATGCAACCTTCTCTATATCCCACAGATAAGTCGAAGATCGCCTACATCGTATCTCTACTCTCTGGACCTGCACTTAAATGGGCTGAGACGATCTGGAACCAAGCCGGGCCGGTCATGAATTCCATCACTACCTTCACGGAGTATTTCAAAGAGGTGTTTGGACGTTCTGATGGGGAAGTAGCCGCTGGAGAGCAGCTGTATCATCTAAAGCAAGGTACTCTATCTACACAGGAATATGCTCTCCGGTTTCGCACTCTAGCAGCTGCAAGTGGATGGAATGAGAGATCGTTGTTGACCACGTACCGGCTCGGCTTGGAACCCACTCTCCGAATCCAACTGGCCACATTAGATGATACAATGGGTCTGGAGAGATTCATCCAACATTCTCTCCGATGTTCCGATCGTCTCCGTTCCTATCAACAGGACACCATCACCCCCCTCGTCTGCACTCCTCCAATCGCCTGAGTCAACAGCCTCTCCAGAACCAGAACCCATGATAATAGAGTCTGGAAGACTGACATCAGCGGAACGACAGAGGAGGCTGACCCGGGGTCTGTGTCTATACTGCGGTGTCAGTGGACACACCCGTATGGAGTGTCCCCTTCGTCCCATTCGGACTTCAGTGAGTGTATTCAGTACGAATATTGAACAATGTAAACCACTTACTACCACCGTACAAATAACTACTGCCTCTATTTCTCTCCTTGTCACAGCCCTCATCGACTCCGGGTCAGCAGGGAACTTCATCTCCCAATCCCTCTGTCGTCAACTCCACCTCCGTACTGAGGCGTCCTCGCATATATACCAGATACAACCGATAACCCAGTGCACTCGATCTTCGACCCGTATCCATCGACAATGCGAAGACATCCTTCTTCAAGTGGGGTTGTTACATCAAGAGAGAATTCAATTTCTGGTTCTGGAGGGTGCAAATATGGACATCATTCTAGGGCGCCCGTGGCTGGTGAAGCACGATCCCATCATCTCTTGGGGCACAGGAGAGATAAAGAAATGGGGATCTGGATGTACACCTGCCTGTTTTCCAAATCTCCCTCTTCAAGGTCGGAACCCCATTTCTTTGTTTGCAACATCGGTCGAGAGCCCTCCTGAGAAGCAGTCTATCCACATTCCTAAGGAGTACAGCTCCTTTCATGATGTCTTCTGCCCCAAGAGAGCTTCCCAGCTACCGCCGCATCGGCCATGGGACTGCGCGATCGACCTAGTTCCAGATGTCCAGTTGCCAAGAGGTAGGATCTACCCGCTCTCGCTTCCAGAGAATCAGGCAATGGAAGATTACATAAGGGAGGCTCTGAGTCAGGGGTACATACGTCACTCAAAATCACCAGCCGCCTCAAGCTTCTTCTTTGTGGCCAAGAAGGACGGAGGGCTGCGTCCATGCATCGACTACAGGGTCCTAAATAACGGTACAGTAAAATACCGATATCCCCTTCCTCTGGTACCAGCCGCTTTGGAACAGCTCCGAGAAGCTAAAGTCTTCACTAAATTGGACCTCCGCAGCGCGTATAATCTGATAAGAATACGTGAGGGGGACCAATGGAAGACAGCATTCGTGACCCCTACTGGCCACTATGAATATGAGGTCATGCCTTACGGTCTGGTCAACGCCCCCTCCGTATTCCAAAACTTCATTCATGAAGTCCTCCGGGAGTTTCTTCACCACTGTGTAATAGTGTACATAGATGACATCCTCATTTACTCCCGGAGTGAGGCCGAACATCGCCAACACGTTGCGGAGGTCCTACACACATTGAGAGAACATCACCTCTACCTCAAAGCGGAGAAATGCTCATTCCACCAGAAGTCGATTCATTTCTTGGGATACATCATTGACCAAACCGGTATACGTATGGATGGGAAGAAAATTGAGGCTGTTCTATCCTGGTCAGAACCCACTTCCATTAAGGAGCTCCAGAGGTTTCTTGGGTTTGCTAACTTTTATAGACGGTTTATCAAGGACTACAGCAGGATTACATCACCTCTCACTAATCTCCTCAAGGGTAAACCCAAAGGACTGGAGTGGACCAAAGAAGCAGCCGCAGCCTTCCGCCTTCTTAAGAAGGAGTTCACAAGGGCCCCACTCCTGACTCATCCTGACCCAAATCTTCCTTTCGTGGTGGAAGTGGACGCATCCACCACCGGCGTCGGGGCAGTATTATCTCAACATCATGATACACCGCCCCGACTGCATCCCTGTGCCTATTTCTCTCGGAAGTTGAGCCCGGCGGAGCAGAATTACAGCATAGGAGACAGGGAGCTTCTAGCAATCAAGCTAGCCTTGGAGGAGTGGCGTCACTGGTTGGAGGGAGCCAAACATCCGTTCCAGGTGATCACAGATCACAAAAACCTCCAATACATCAAAGAGGCCAAGAGACTATGTCCACGTCAAGCCAGATGGTCACTTTTCTTCTCACGTTTTGATTTCTCCATTTCCTATCGTCCAGGACCCAAGAATCTAAGAGCAGACGCTCTCTCTCGTTTACACGAGCATCACGATCATGAAGAACTCCCAACGAAGATTCTTCCCGAACACATCTCCATTTGTCCGATCACCTGGAACGCTCCTCCAGTCGTTGCCACTCCGGAAGCCCCTGCTCCGCCGGGATGCCCTCCTCATCGGCAGTTCATACCACCTGAACACCGGGTAGATCTGATCCACTCCTTACATACCTCGCTAGGCACTGGACATCCAGGGATCAACAATACTCTCTCGCTAGTATCCCAACGATTCTGGTGGCCAAACATGGCAAGGGATGTGAGGCAATATGTTCAGGGCTGTAAGGACTGTGCCCAATCCAAGAGCCCACGTCATCTACCCGCTGGAAAGCTCCATCCCTTGCCGATTCCGAACCGTCCCTGGTCACACCTAGGAGTGGACTTTATCACTGACCTCCCTTCGTCAGAAGGTAATACCTGTATTCTAGTCATAGTAGATAGATTCTCAAAGTTTGTCAAACTAATCCCTCTGAAAGGTCTTCCCACAGCCTTTGAAACTGCCGACAATATCTTTAATCAAGTCTTCAGGTCATTTGGTATTCCAGAAGATATTGTGTCGGACAGAGGTCCACAGTTCATCTCACGTCTATGGAAAGCCTTCTTCAAGCTCCTAGGTGTGGCCGTCAGCCTCTCTTCTGGATATCATCCCCAAACCAACGGGCAGACAGAGAGGAAGATTCAGGAGGTGGGACGGTTCCTGAGGACCTTCTGCAGTGGTCACCAGAACTCCTGGAGCCAGTATTTGGGCTGGGCAGAATATGCCCAAAATTCACTGCGGCAACCCTCCACCGGACTCACGCCATTCCAGTGCGTCCTGGGCTTCCAACCACCGCTCTTTCCCTGGGATGGCGAACCATCTGATGTCCCCGCAGTGGATCACTGGTTCCGGGAGAGCGAGAGAGTCTGGGACGAGGCTCATCAACATCTGCAGAGGGCAGTCCGTCGAAGCAAGGTAACCGCCGATAGGAGAAGGTCTGAAGAACCCAGATACACACCCGGACAAAAGGTGTGGCTATCCACCCGGGACATACGCATGCGACTGCCCTCTCGCAAGTTAAGTCCCCGATTTGTTGGTCCCTTCACCATCGTGGAACAGGTTAACCCCGTCACCTACAAACTACAATTACCCTCTCACTACCGTATTCACCCTACATTCCACGTATCACTCCTGAAACCCTATCACGATCCTGTTCTTCCCTCCACAGAGCCTGACCACGAAGAGGAACCCCCTCCTCCACTGCTCCTAGAAGAAGGAGCCGTCTACGCAGTGAAGGAGATCTTGCGTTCCCGACGTCGTGGTGGCCAGTTGGAGTACCTGGTGGACTGGGAAGGGTACGGCCCCGAAGAAAGGACATGGGTTCCCAGAGCTGATATTCTCGATCCTAGTCTCATGGTGGAGTTTCATGAGAGCCACCCTGAGTTCCCAGCGCCTAGAGGCAGAGGGAGACCACCACGGCGTCGGAGGTGTCGGCCCTCAGGAGCGGGCCCTGGGGAGGGGGGTACTGTCATGGATTGGTCAGGCTCTCACGACCCCCACTCACGAAGATCACCATCACCTGACTTCTAATGAGCACACAGCTGCATCACATTCACGAGCACCAGATAAAAGCACAGCACTCCAGTCGCTCATTGTCCGGGCTCGTCTCGACGAAAGCGGACAACTGAGCGACCACTCAGCGTAGTCATCCTCAGCTAAAACAAACGATTTACTTACCTGTTCTCTTTGTATTCCTCCTAGTCTTCCTGGTCCTCCCGAATCGTCCTGTCTTCCAGTCCTTCCAAGTCTGTGTCATCCTCTGTCAGCTGTATCTGGTGTGTGCTGTCCATCCTCGTGTATTCCTGTTACCCAGCCACGGAGGAAAAGACCCCAACATCATTCCTGATCCTCCTGGCTATCCTTCATGTGCTCCTTGTTGTCATTTAATAAACACCCTAACGTTTCCTTACCTCTGTCTCCTGTCCGCTTCATAACACATTATTATTATTATTATTATTATTATCATTATTATTATTATTATTATTATTATTATCATCATTATTATTATTATTATTATTATTATTATTATCATCATCATTATTATTATTATTATTATTATTATTATTATCATCATTATTATTATTATTATTATTATTATTATTATTATTATTATTATTATTATTAACGTTGCATCATTTTCTTGTCTATCCATACAGCCCTTTCATCCTATGGTGAACTTGGAGTGCTCTACTGAAATACGGCCATTCCTGTGTGCCCTTTATGCACCCGTGTGCACCGAGTACGGTCGTGTGACCCTGCCATGTCGCCGCCTGTGCCAGCGGGCTAAGAGCGACTGCTACAAGCTCATGGAGATGTTTGGGGTCAGCTGGCCAGATGAGATGGAGTGTAGCAGGTACAAGCTTCCTTTCATGAAGCCCTTCTGCTAGACATCTGTGTGTTATATGAAAACTCAATCTAATACTCTGTCTCTCAGGTTTCCCGAATGTGAGGAGTCGTACCCTCGAGCGATAGACCTGCTCCCCAGCAGCGACGGCACTGAGGAATCTCCATCAGCAGTTCAACGGGATTATGGCTTTTGGTGCCCGCGAGAGTTGAAGATCGAGCCCGACCTGGGTTACTCTTTCATGGGCGTCCGTGACTGCTCTCCTCCCTGCCCTAACATGTACTTCCGCAAAGACGAGCTCATCTTCGCCCGCTATTTCATCGGCGTCATTTCCATCGTCTGCCTGTCTGCGACTCTGTTCACCTTCTTGACTTTTCTCATCGACGTGGGTCGCTTCCGCTACCCCGAGCGTCCCATTATCTTCTACGCCGTCTGCTATATGATGGTGTCTCTGGTCTTCTTCTTGGGCTTCCTGTTGGAGGATCGTGTCTCGTGTAACACAGCAAGCCCGGGTCGTTTCCGAGCCTCCACCATCACTCAAGGATCCCACAACAAGGCCTGCACGCTGCTCTTCATGACCCTCTACTTCTTCACTATGGCAGGAAGTGTTTGGTGGGTCATTCTCACCATCACCTGGTTCCTAGCAGCCGTTCCCAAATGGGGAAGTGAGGCCATCGAGAAGAAGGCTTTGCTGTTTCATGCGGTGGCTTGGGGTGTCCCTGGAGCCCTCACCATCACCCTGATGGCCATGAACAAAATCGAGGGCGACAGCATGAGTGGTGTGTGTTTCGTTGGCCTCTACGACCTCATGGCTTTGCGCTGGTTCCTGTTGGTGCCACTAGTGCTGGATGTGGTCGTTGGTGTGGTGCTGCTGTTAGCAGGCATCGCGGCGCTAAATAGAGTACGAATGGAGATCCCACTAGAGAAGGAGAACCAGGACAAACTGGTGAAGTTCATGATCCGCATCGGCGTGTTCTCCGTGCTGTACCTGGTGCCTCTGCTGACGGTCATTGGATGTTATTTGTATGAACAGAGCCATAGATCAGTGTGGGAGACCACCTGGGTACAGGAGCGCTGCAGAGAGTATCATATCCCCTGCCCGTTTAAGGTGAGTCTGATGTATGAAACACTTGTAATAGCGCTCAAATATTTGGGTAGACCCATCACAATAACTGCTGTATTGACTTATTGCGCAATTGACCCTACTGTGACGGTAACGGATTTTCTGTTACCGCGGTGATGAAGCAAGAAATCATGCGGTATGACGGTTAACCGCGCATATATATATATATATATATATATATATATATATATATATATATATATATATATATATATATATATATATATACATACAGTGTTTCCTCTAGGATTTTTTCCAGCTGTGGCTGCAGGCCTTTTTTACACAGATCTACTAACTACCTGTGGCGTTATTTCAATGACAAATGTCGTGAGCGCAGTATTAGAAGTCGAGATCTCATTTATGTAATAGCCTACAGCATGCGGATCTCTTTGCTTGCGCGCCGATTTTTTCTGCTCGTGCACAAAACTTCTTGCCTCCCCTCGAATATAAGCCGCTTTAAGAATTGTGATTTAGTGCGTTTATGTAACGAGTATGTCTCTAGCCTTTGTTAGATTTTCTAGGAATATTTATGAATGCCTCCGGTAATAATGCGTCCTGAAATAAAGTAAAACGGCTATACGTCGTGTTTGCTGGCCTCACGCATCACGCACCTGTCACAGTCAGCCAGTCAGTCAGTCAGTCAGCACTTAACTTAAAGGGTTAAACAAAGGACGCACAGCACTACTACGGGTACAGAAAAGTTTGCGCTGTTATAATTCACTTACCTTTTAATACGTTTTGGTGCGATTATCACCCGCTATTAAAATAATAAAATGTTTTGAATGAGCAGCTGGAAGAATGAATGTAGCGGAAACCATGTATGTATGTATATATATATATATAAAAAAAAAAAAAAGCTAAAAAGCTGGTCAAATGTGGGACTTTTTTTACAGAAGCTATAAACAGACGCGCATCTGTGACCACGGTGATGAGGCAACAATCACATATATTTGACTTATTTAAAGTAGGTTATAGGCTATAATAATTGTGTGTAAAGAAGTTTATAAAAAGTGTAGCCAATATATCACAGGGGTTTGTGTAGCAGCAATTACAGTGGAACAGCAATTATAGCGGACCCTGAGGCACATCGCTTCACCTCAAAGTTTATTAGTTATTCGTGTTTATTTTATAAATAACTGACCGACAAAAACTAAGATATGAATTGTACATTTTTGTGCGTCTCCATCCGCTACACAACTGTGCAGTGTTTTCGCTTCACGGGAAAAAAGGATTTAATTAATGCTCCACTGTAATTGCTGCTACACAAACCCCTGTGATATATTAGCTACATATTTTTATTAATGTCTTTACACACAATTATTATAGCCTATAACCTACTTTAAATAAGTCAAATATATGTGATTGTTGCCTCATCACCGTGGTCGCAGATGCGCGTCTGTTTATAGCTTCTGTAAAAAAAGTCCCACATTTGACCAGCTTTTTAGCAAAGCCTATATTAATATACTGATATTCTTGTGCCAGTTTGACACTTCAGTGTTTTTGTTTTGTAATCTACATTTGTAATTTAAGTGGAAAATACTTAAGGCAGGCCTTTTATTCCTTTTATTTAGTTATTCTGTTTTTCCTGAAAGATTCACAAGCAAAAATAAATACTAAACTAAAATGGGCGGTGATGACGGTAATAACCCCATAACCGCGGTTGACATCTCATTATGGCGGTAAGGCGGTGATGCGGTTACCGTCACACCTCTAGTTAAACCACACATTCAGGATTATTTCACCTCATGTTTTGTGTCATTTCTTATTTTATGCAACACTCTGTCATCTTTAGATATAAGCTAATAAATCTTAATTATTAACATATATATATATATATATATATATATATATATATATATATATATATAAACATTTTGATTAAGCAATTAAACGAAGTGTTACATTAGTGTGACTTTTAATCATGTTAAAACTTTTTTAGAGCTGCTGACTTTACGTATAGACACACCTGCTTTATATTTAGTCTTAAAATCAATATTAACTAAATAATAAGCCTTATATAAGCAGACAACAGGATAGTGTCATCAGCACACACACTATACTATTTACAGAAATGACAAATGCATTTAAATGGGTAAGTCAATATCCTAAACATTTCATTGTGTGTAAAGAACCGAATTCGCTCACACAATGCAATGGTTGACTAACTGTATTTGCTATTTTTCAAATTCTTAAATTGAACTAAACCACTGATGACAGATCCTCATGTGCCGTGTTGTCATTTCCATTTATTTTAAAATAAAATGATAATTGTTTTTCTATTTTAAATTCATTCATTCACTTTCATTCGACTTTGTCCCTGATTTATCAGGGGTCACCACAGCGGAATGAACTGCCACTGTTTTAAATTATATAATTGAATTACAATGTATTTTTCTGATAGCAAAGCAGTTTTTTCCACCAGTTAGTTAATGTAAGTGTAAGTCACTTAGGGTGAATAAGCACTAATTGATTATGAATATAATAGAAGATTTGTTATGTGAATGCTCTACAGCATTATTATTGTAAAAAAAAAAAAAAAAAAACTCACCAATCACATTACAAGAGCATCCACATTTCCTGAGATATTTATTCTGCTTCCATTGACCTCAAGTGGATTAACTGGGTTTGTTGAATAATTAAAGGCCTCCACAGTTTCCTGCCAACTTTGTCCACAATCTGTTTTTGGAAACATTTTAGTGAATAAATAATTTATTGCTGTGACTAAGAGGTCACTATAAGATGCAGGCAAAAATAAGCTTTTGCAGGTTTTTCATGAGAGGCCATAACTGCTTCTGATACAAATGGTATGGTACAAAAGTGACAACAATGGCACAAAATGTGTTTGTTTGTAATGACACACTGTAATTTTTTTATCAAAATGAATGTTTATATGAACTGATAATAGTTTTTGATATGAAAGGATGACATAATGTCTATTCTTATATTTCTAGGGAACAAAATACTCTCAGAATATTAATAACTAAAAATCTAGAGAGTAAAATAAATAATCTTGGCCACTAAGTTCATCGCTTATAGCGGTGTCTGAGTAAAACATCCAGCAGCATCTGCTTTGAATATCTCATGTCAAACATGATACAAATGAACTGATGCATTAATAAAAACTAAAAGACTGTGGAGGAAAGTTTCAGCTGCACCTCGATGATGTTTATCCGTATGTGTGTTTGTGTGTGTGTGTGTGTGTGTGTGTGTGTGTACATGCCTGAGGTTGTGTGGGACTGTGGGATCAGTTTTAATGAGGTCTTGTTTACTGCTGCTGCTTCTGTTCCTTTCTGTTGTGGCGCAGAGGAAGGACAGTCTTGTGTCATGTTATATCTCTGTAGCAACACTTCATGAACTGTTAGGAAGTGGTTTGCTATTTACAGCAGATTTCTGTCATACTGCTGTAAGTAAAGATGTTATACCGCAGCCACATAAGGTATTTGTAGACAGTAAAAATGTGTGAGATGTTTAAGTTGCGATGTACAACAATCAGCCAAAATCAAGCGGCATGTTTTAATTTAAATAAGGATTGCACAAGCTGCTAATTAAGCAAATGGCTCAGAAGAATAAATAAAAAATGGTGTTCAAGATAAAGACCAAAGATTTGTTGTTAGATGTTTTCAGATCATTCAAATAAAGGGTTATTAAAGCTAATTAAACCCATTCTTGTTACGTCAAGTAATAATTAAATTAAATACATTTGAATGATTACAAACAAAGTGCTAACCACTGATCTATGTAGAATTCTCTCTATTATAGAGCAATGACACAAACTAACATTAAAATAACTTAACAAAAATAACTATTACTAAAAATGTCAATAAAAAATAAACGTAACTAATATATATATATATGGATGTAAAGTCACACACAATTGCTCAAAACTAACAGTCAAGATAGTAATTTACCCAGCAGGCACACAGCATTAGATTTAGGTGACGTCAGGTGACCAAAATTCATTGTCTAGCCAGTGTCTAAGGACAATGTTATTTAGACGTCCAATAACGACATTAAATTACGTTGATATTTGGTTGATTTTCGGTTGTGTTGTAAAGTGACTGAAATCCAACATCTAATAGATGTCATATTGGTAATTTCCACGCAACATCAAGATGTAACATGATTAGATGTTAATATTTGGTTGATTTTAGGTTGGACATTGACGTCAGCCTGATGTTGTGTTTTGACGTCAACCTGATTTTCATTTCAAAAAATAAAATCCGACGGCCCCACGACATTGGGGTACAACGTCAATATGAAATTATGTTGACGTCCTGTGCCTGCAGGGTAGTATTTTTTTAAAGAATTAAAGAATCTTAAACACATTTCCCACAATTATCACAAATATATGAAACAACACAACTATTTTTAACGTTAATAACAAAAACAATAAAGGTCTCTTGAGCAGCAAGTCAAACTGGATTGTTTTAAATTGTAATAATATTTCACAATATCATCATTTTGACTATTTTCTAGGTCAAATAAACGATCAGATGCGCAGCAGTAATGTATATGGATGTAAAGTCAGGCTGTGTCAGCATTCAGAGCAGAAGTAATGCTCTATCTAAAGCACTAATACAGAAAGAGTGTGTGTGTGCGTGTGTGTGTGCATTAGATAAAAGGCAGGACAGACATTTGTGTTGGCTGTTGCTATGTTTATGCCATTGGCAATTGTGCAGTGAGCTGAGATAAAGCACTTCCCATCCACACAATCGCACACACAACCCAAGGCTAAACTGACACAAACACACACACACACTGCATGGGGTTATGAGCGATCCCACATGTTCCCACAGTACACGTTCTGATTATAAATCAGGTTTCTCCTGTTCTGATGTTGCAGACTATGCAGAAGTGTGTGAAAGTGAATCTGCCTGTGCTGTGTTTACAGGTTGAGAAGACCAGCAGGCCTGATATCGCCCTGTTCCTCATCAAGTATCTGATGATGCTGGTGGTGGGCATCCCGTCTGTGTTTTGGGTCGGCAGTAAAAAGACCTGCTTCGAGTGGGCCAGTTTCTTCAGTGGGCATCGCAGAAAAGAGTGAGTTTTGTGTAACGTTTGCTGAATTTCTTACATTATTGTTGGATGTCCCGATCAGGTTTTTTTTGCCCTTGAGTCCGTGTCCGAGTCATTTGATTTTGAGTATCTACCTATACCAAAACCGAATCCGATACTTCTATAATACAAAAAAAAAAGAATAAAGAAGAGCTAAGGAACAGATCCAGGATGTTCGTTATTTTGTATTTAATTCACCTTATTTTGACATTCAACAACTCTGTTAACAAACAGAGCACTTCTGTGAGGTAGCTTGAACAATAAAATTTACATTTATTTAAATAACATTAATTCTTCACTTTTGGACTTTCGTGCAACAGTAATCTAAAAATTTTTTTTTTAAAAATCGAATATAAAACAAATAGCACCTCAGCTTAAAATATCCTGCAGGTAATCCCAAGTTTGCATATCTCACAGTTTGCTATGGCAATGTTGTTGTCATCATCTTTC
Organism: Danio aesculapii; assembly: GCF_903798145.1. Classification (NCBI taxonomy): domain Eukaryota; kingdom Metazoa; phylum Chordata; class Actinopteri; order Cypriniformes; family Danionidae; genus Danio; species Danio aesculapii. The sequence goes on along the minus strand of NC_079454.1, from coordinate 36,187,225 downwards.
CACTTGTTGTCACAATGTTCCACTTTGCCGGCATTTAACCAATAGCGTATCTGCAATAAAGTGATGTCCTGCAGATTCTGTGTGAAGTCAAGAAAGCGGTCTAACTCTGTGCCACTGCATAACTATAGATGCGTTCAAAAATAATGAGTATATATATATGCACATATATATTCGAGTCCTGATCGCGATGTAACGCCCGATTAGATCGAGTCTGAAACCGTGTGATCGGGCCTGATTTCCAATCACATGATCGGATCTGGACATCCCTAGTTTATTGTGTTTGCAGTGGGTTTTAAAGGAATACAAATGAATAAAGTGGCATTTTAGCTATAATATTCATTCTAGTTCCATTTATTCAGAATTTTTATTCATTTTTAGTTTTTTCATTCATGCCAGTGTTAAAATCATGTGCTATTTTCTGCAAATACAGTATTGATTAATAGTGCTCAAAATCAACTGTCATGAGCTTTATAATGTTTCACAAGATTTATCACGATTTGATTTTCAAATAAATTCTATTCGTTTGAACTTCATGGGAATTAAATAATCCTCAAAAACATTTTCAACAAAAACAGAAGCAGTAAGTGAGCATCATTTTTAACTGATAATAATACAAAATGTTTCTTGATTGAAAACCTCAGTGTTACACTTTGTTAAAATAGTCGTTTTAAATTAGATTGAAATCGTATATCACAATATCACTGTTGATTTAATTATTGATTTAATAAAAGTTTGGATAAAACAGACCCCTGATGGGCATAAGAGACCCCTTTTAAATGTCATTATGATATGATATAATATGTTACATGGATTTTCATCATATTAAAGTCATTTCTTTGCTTGTTAGGTAGCTAGTTAGTTATGCAGAAAGTAAAAAATATAGAACGAAAAGAGTTCTTTAGCTGCTTGTTCAAACTACTTCTTTCAAATGAGCTGAAACAATACAATTCTGGAGATTTCTTTGGAAAATGTAATTGTTTAATGTTCTATCTACTTAAATTAGTTACATTAACTTAATGGATTTGTGTTGGGACAACATGAATGAATTGTGTGGAACCCTGCATTTTTTACAGTGTAGTTTTTACAAATTTTAAAAATCTATACTTTTAAGTCTAAAGGAGTGACAAGAGAACTAAAATTATAATTACATTTTGAATGCTACAAATGAAATACAAGTTACTGATTTATTCGTTTGTTAAAAATTATATACTATCTAATCCATAGGTCTCAAACTCAATTCCTGAAGGGCCGCAGCTCTGCACAGTTTTGCTCCAACCCTAATCAAACACAGCTGATGCAACTAATCAAGGTCTTCAAGACCACTAGAAACTATTAAGCAGATGTGAGTTGGAGGTGGTTGGAGCTAAACTATGCAGAGCTGCAGCCCTTCAGGAATTGAGTTTGAGACCACTGATCTAATCCAAATTTATTAACTCTAGAGCACTAATAATTCAAATTAAAAAGAGAATTTAGGCAGAATCAGTGTTCATCAATTATGAAGAAATAATTCCTTTTTTAGATTTGATAAAATTCACAATTAAAAGTGTCATTACAGTACTGATGGTTTATTTATATACATAATCCTATGTTTATATATATATATATATATATATATATATATGTTTTTATATGATGACATGGTAAATCAATTTTTTTAAATTAGCATGAACAATATCCACAAATGAATAAATAAAAGTGATTATTATCAAAAATCTCTTCTACTGTCCAATAAAGAGAAAGCTACATGCCCGGTATACCGGGAGTCTATAACATGCATAGATTTAAATATAATAAAAATAGCCACAGGAAGAAATGTAGTCAGTGTGACTTGATTAAATATAAAATAAATATATTTATCAGCCTGCAGTGCAAAATAGATGAATAAGTCAATAAACAGTAAGCGAACAGTGTCAGTAAGTGTTTCTTGCCTCATAGGGTTTAGTGTAAAGGCTTCCTCTCTACACACCCCTGTCCCTCATATCAGGGCATTAACCTCCTCTCCCTCCACCTGTCCCACTCCCTCCTCCCTCATTCATCTGCACTCCTCCACCTTCCCTTTGTCTCTTCCTTCTGTCCTCTGTCTCTCCTTCCCCTCGTTCCCGCCCATCTCCTCCGTCAGCAGTGCGGTGCATGAGAGCCGTCAGGTGCTGCAGGAGCCCGACTTCACCCAGCTCCTCCTCAGAGACCCCAACACCCCCGTGGTGAGGAAGAGCAGAGGCACCTCCACTCAGGGCACCTCCACCCACGCCTCCTCCACACACCTGGCCATGCTGGACGAGCCCCCGAGTGCCAGCACCAGCCGCGCCGGCAGCACCCGCAGCAAATCCAGCAGCTTCCATGGCAGCCTGCACCGCTCCAGAGACGGCCGGTGAGTGTGTGTGATGTTTAACGTTTTCAGTAAAAGCGGATTGTCCTGTGAAGTGTTTTGAATTGTGCTTTTTTTTATTTGATGTTTGACGTAATCTCACATGAAAAATTAAGAAGGTGGGACATAAAAAGTGCAGCTCCTCCCTTTAAAAAAAAACAGCCAATAGCATTTGATTTTCACCACTCTGCCAGTGAGAGTAGTTGAACTCAAGCAAATCAAATGTGAAGCATCTTGAAGAGGGCGTGGCATGTCAGAAACTAGAGAGCATTTGGTCACGATTTGATGAAAATCTGTAGTATGGGTTGACGTGAATAAAACCATTAACCCATTTAGGCTGAAGTGACAAAATACAAGCTTTACATGTTTACATCTGTTTTATATCTCCTAAACGCAAGTTTTGCCATTGTTTTGGTGCGCACACTAGCATATGGATATCCCAAAAACTACCAATACTGATACTAACATCTAAAAAAACTTGATTTTAATTTCATGGGACCTGTTGGAGTTGACATTATTGGGTGTTGTTTAATTTGTAAGACAATAAAAACACATCTTGAGAGTGCAGAAGACTGATTTATTAAGCCTATAAAAGTATAAAGTATGTGTTATATAAACAGACTTGTAAAAACAGGCGACACAGAAATTTGTGACTAAAAAGTTTTTTTTAAGCATCACAACTAAATTATTGCAATGTTAATGCATTGTGGTCTTTGTACGGAGACCCAGAAGAAACGTGATGGTGGGGAAAAAAATAGGTGGAAAGAACACTTCCTGTTCACTTTATACATGTCAATCCTCCTGTTTTTGCTGGGATTCTCCCGTATTTTACTATTTTATCCCACTATCATCAGTTTATCATATGGAGCGCGTCCGTCAGTCAGTTTATACATGTTTATACATGCGTTTACTGATTCAGAGGTTGCATAGGAAGGTAGACGATCGATGAACAGCTTTGATAAATAGAATAGAATGCAGACATATTTATATTAATTTCAACATGCTTTCAAGATTAAAAATATGGGGGAAATATTGGAAAATACTTAATAATAGAATGATAGCGGGATAGAATGGCAAAATACAGGAGAATCCCAGCAAAAACTGGAGGGTTGACATGTATAAAGTGAACAGGAAGTGTTTGTAAACACTTCCTGTATACATTCCATATACTTCCTGAATATGGAAAACATCTTTGCGAGGGAACGCAAAAATCACACCAAATTTTTTCCCTCCATCACGTCCCTTATCTCCGTATCTTTGAACCAACTTTTTAATAGGTGTGATATTGAATTTGCACCAAAGTAAATTGTTAAAGTCTGTTGGAAAGAGTTATGATGTTTTAATTTTAATATTTGCTAAATTTATTTAAATGGATCATATGCACCATCAATCAAATTATTGGCTAATTAGATCCCTTTATATGATAATAAGATAAACTTATAATGAGAGTTTTTAAGAGAAGCTTATGCTTAACAAGGTTGCATTTACTGGACTCAAAATGATCATTTAAGTTTGCAATTTAAAATGACAAGTAACCAGTAAGTTTCTCTATTTAGTGCTCCATTACTGTTGGTTCTCAAAATTATTAATGGTTCTTATGCAAGGGGTCTTAAAAAATACTAAAAATTGATGAATCCATTTAGAGAAACTTAACGCCCTTAAAAAGTATTAAAAAGTCTTAAATGCTATTTTACAAGGTATCACATTTCATATCAGTATGCTAAAGTTTGCCTGAATTTAATCTTTGAATACTGGGATGCTGTGTAGTTTATAAAATTCAAAAAATCCTACTAGATTTGACATCACGCTGCTTTGTTTACTGCAGTAACCAGGGAAACACTGTTATTCCTGCTGCTGTAAAGACGCCACATGCTGGATTAGCATTTTTATTCAGTATACAAACAATGTTTTAGTTCAGGATTAGTTTATTGCAATCAGTATTTAGTAAATATACTGCATTTATGCAGCCTTGCTAAGCATAAAACACTTCTTTCAAAAATATACAATTATTCCAAACTTTTATTCATTAATAAGATGCACTTACATTAGAGGAGTAAATAGTCAGCATGTTTTATTAGGCAGATGTCCCAGGATAATATCACCCCATTGAGCACAGCTGGCCAATGCCTACATCTGCGTCCCTGACCAAAGATCTAAATGTCTCTTGACTCGTTGTGTTTGTCATCAGGTACACGGCCGGCAGTTTTCGCGGTGTGGAGGAGCGCGTTTCTCATGGGAGCTCCCTGCGCCTCAATGAGCCGCTCCAGCACTGCGCCTTCAACCGTCTGGACAGCCAATCACGGCAAGGCAGCTTGCAGCGCCTCGAGAGCCAATCAAGGCACAGCAGTGTTCGAGACCTCAGCATCACAGCACAGGCCGTCCAGAGCAGCCCTGGAAACGGCATCCACCGCGTTATGGAGGAGGACGCGACCAAAGCATGAACTTTACCACAGAACTACTCGTGATGGAGCCACAAATACCAGAGCGTTCAAACTACACTGTTTACTGTGCTCGTTCACTGGGAATTTAACCCGAAGCCTCATGACACGAGTTGAGCAACGCCATGAACAAAAGGGACTTGAATTTATTTACTTTAAATTTGACTTATAGTCAGAGGATTTCAAGATCAGAAGATACCAAAGACTTGAAATCCTTTAGCGTAAACTACCAACAGAAGTCTGGGGTCTGTATGCTTTTTTAAATTTCATTTCATTTGTTTATTATTTCAAACAATTTCACCTACCTTTTTATCAAAAATCATAATAACAAAAATAAATAATAATACAAATTAAATAACCATATTAGAGTTACTTTTTGTCATTAAATTCTATTTTAAAGTGTAATACTAGGGCTGTGCGATATAGCAAAAACCTGATATTGCGATTTTTATTTTTTTGCGATAAATATTGCGATATGAATACAGTTTCACAAGATAGTTGATGGTTTCTAACAGTAAGTCTAACAGTATTCAGGTACAGAAATTAAATAGTCATAATGCAAATATCAAGTCCCAATATCAAAGCATTCTTAGAGCAAGGAAAAATATGGTTTAGTTTTCACCATCAGAAGAAATAAGTGAACATTTTTAAGGAAAGTTTTCCAGTGAGGTAAGTTAACTAATCTTGTACTTAATACTTGAAATGTAGATATTTGGACTAGAAACAAGATAAAAATTCTAAGAAAAAATGTTTATGCATAAATCATAAATTACGTATAAATACAGTGATTACATACAAATCTGCAGCTCCTGGTCTACTATAATTCAGGCTTAACATAGCTTATCTTTGCGATGTGACTATTGCAGATGCACACATTGCGATATCTATGCTGAAATAATATATTGTGCAGCCCAGTATCTATTACTAGGGCTGGGAGATATGGCAAAAATGCAATCTCTATAGTTATTTTCCATATTAAACAATAATAATATATATTTCGATGCTTTTTGTTGCTTCCAGATTTTAGAAAGTACCCCAACAATAGTTATGTTTCCATACAAAAATGCAAATTAACTTGGAATATCGCATAAAAGATGAAATAAATCAGCGTTTAAACGTGCGAATAAATCAGTGTTTCCATCCAACAAGTCAAAGCAAACAAAACCATCCCTTCTTGATTAAGTGGCGCCAAATATCAACAGTAAAAATGTAATTTGCAGCAGTCAGAGAAGCTGCGTGAATCTTTTCTTCATTTAATAAATGACTTGTGCCTCAGAAGGCAATCCTGACACCCAGTGAACGTGTGGTGACGTGTGAAGACGTGAGACGCGGAGCACAGACGCTCTTGATTCTGGAGGTCATTAATAATATAATAACTCTAATACTGAAATGGTTAAGGCATTTTAGAATAACCAAAACAACATTTCAGATGTTTTAAAGTGTGCTCAGCCTGCTGGTTTGTCCATCCACACACGTTATCATCACATGATCTCTTATAATAAAATCACATGACTTTTTTAATGCGCATACTGGAATTTGTTCGGTAAAAGTCTTTCCATCGCACTTTATGTGCATCTTTTCTTATTAAATAAAAAGTTTCTCCTACTCAGTTATGCGCTTGTTTTTTATGCGCATCTTGGCATTTCTATCAACCGTTTTTTTAAGCGCATATCCAAAGTGCGCATAGAAATAGGTGGATGGAAACGCAGCTATTGACTGAAGCCACAAAAATTAGAAGGTTCATTAAATGGCCATTAAAACATATTTTCGGCCTATAAATTTCCGTTGGCCAAAAATACGGTGCATCTCTAATGTCAACACACTTTTAGATTCCCATTGTTGCACATTTCTGCTGTGTGATTGGCTCCTCGATCAATATAGAGTATAAATGTCCAGAGTTTATCATCGTTATTGACATCAGTTTCATCGAAATTCGATATAATATCATTTATCAGCTCAGGCCTATCTATCTATTACAATAGACTAAAATTATTTATACAGTAATAATATTTCAAAATCTGCCTTTTTGATAAAAAAAATGATGCCTCAGGGAGCATAGAAACATTAACTATTCAAAAACATTATTTAACAAATCATACAGACCCCAAATTTTAGAGTAGTACATGTATTGTGAGCTTTTCTAAGGTGAATCTGTGGAACCTTGAGTCAGTGTTCCTTCATAAACAGGGTCAAGCATGAGGGCTTTTAATGCATCATTGATCTGTGATGTGTTGAGCCACTTGCTGTTTTATACTCCCGTGATTTAAGCTTTCTGTTTTGACCACAACAGATGTGGTTTTGAATGTTTCTTTCCATTGTTTGTTGCACTTTTGACCGTTTTATAGAGCAAAACTAGTGATGGATATTGACATCTGCACACATTTGGGTCAAATATAAATGGACAGTTTGCCCGAAATAGAAAATTTTATCACCAAATATTACTTAATTGTGAATATTTTTACGTTTAAACCAACCCTAAATCCAACTGTCACAGTAACGTAAAAACAGTAGTTTTACAGAGTATTATTTATGTTATCTATTCAATTACCCAATAAATTGTATAACCCTTCCCCAACCCTAAATCCAATCGTCAAAGTACTGTAAAAATATTAATTATTCACTGTAAAACCCAAAAATTTAGGGTAACTCAAACTGTTTGAGGACACCGATTGCAACAAACCATTTAAGTCCAAAAACTATTCCTAATGAGTACTGTGAACTTAATCCATTTGAGTAAATGAAGCAATTTAAGCACAGTAAAACCCAATAAATGAAGAGAACTCAAACCAATAGAGTACTGTAAAACCCAATAAGTTAAGGCAACTCAAACCGTTTGAGGAAAATGATTGCAACAAACCATTTGAGTTCAAAACTAATTTATATGAGTACTGTGAACTTACTTCATTTAAGTTGAAGTAATGAGGTATTTAACTCATTACCTACAACACTGAGTTCAAAACTCTTTTTAAATGAGTGGAATTAACCTCAGTCAATTTTGAGTTAACTACACTCATTTCTTTTGATGAAGTTGACTGTTGGATTTTAACGTGTTGTTATACAGTGTCATAAAAAATGCTGCTATATTGATGTGCATATTGCACTTCCGGGCGGCCGTGTATCCAATCTAGACTTTACCGTTCAAAACTGTCCACTTCGAAGGGCCTTTGGGAATTAAGGATTTCAAAGGGTACAACTGAAGGACACTTTGGGTGCCAACAATCCTTTGCGCAGGGAAATTGATTGGTGACGCACCCTACATTCCATTGGGATGGGCTCATCCATAACCCTTCAAAGCTGTCACTCCAGAGGGTAAACCCTTTGAAGGGATTAGGGGATAGGGATGGACCGCAGTGTTTATGTGTGCAGGGCATTTTTGCTATGCACAGTGACATCGCCATCTATTGGCCTGGCATGCAAAATACAATGTGAATAGGAATTATTTTTGACGTCATCTGTTTGTTAAATGTTTCAAAAATTTGATTTTATTTTTTTGTGTGTAAGCATTTTTTTTTTATTATTTCATATAAAATTATGAAAAACACCCTTACAACAAAGGCTATTCTACAGAGAATCTTTTCCAGTGCCAAACGTTATTAGTTCTGTAGTAAATTTTCATTTTTGGGTGAAATGTCCATTAAAGTGTGAAGAGCTGAATTAAAAAAAAAAACTACAAAGAATGATGACTGTCATTTTAGACTAGATATTGTAGTCATTTTTGTCCTTTACAACTGAGCTCTTCTCTGTTGAGTTTTAGCACTAATGATCTTTAGTCATATTTGTGTCTTGTCATTTACCGAAAACTGTGAAAGGCTCTTTTGTTAACATGCTCAGACATCCTGAGTGCTTTATGTACAAAATAAAACATCACTCTCAACACGTTCACGTTAATGTGTGTCATTTCCCTCCGTTTATTCAATTACATCAGCGTCAGCTTAATATAACGTCTCCAGAACTGCATAGTGGCCAGTTTATCCAGTCTGATTGAACTTCCACCTCAAAATACAGCTGTGCAAAACCAATCCCCTTTGCTTGAAGTGATACAGTTTTCAAGTGAGTGAGAAACAATACAACCATATGGGGAGGAACATTTGACATGCAAAACAGTACAAATTATTTCAACGCAAATATCCTGATTAAATGAACTGGGAATGAGAACATATTGAACATGTAAGAGACTGCAGGCACATTTAATTTCAGGTTTATGTCGAAATGTACTGCTTTACTGTAATGTTAGCTTATATAGAATGATAGCACATTGAGCTAATCTGTTTAGCTTTTGGAGCAAAAAAGACTAATTCAGCGATTATCTCGCAATGTTTACAGCGGATAAACTAACATTTCACACCTGTAATTTAGAAAGAGGTCTATAATTACGTTTTGCACTGTTAACCCTGCAATGTGAGCCCTAAATGTGCAGGGTGAAACGAAACTGTTCAAATGTAACGGCTGGCTGTTTAGCAAGTGACGGTTTCATAACGTTAAGTTACCTCGGAATGAGTTTTGACAGCAACAAAAACGGTTATTTCAGCATTTGACCAACTTAAACTGTTAAATGGTGACAGACAAAGTTACGATTTGAGTAAAAAAAAAAAGTCGTTTTATTCTTACCTCAATAAGGCGAGAAGTGCTTTCAGGTGAAACTTGATAGTTACATTACAGACTCGTCATAAATAATGTGAGGATGAAGCGTAAACAAATGGAGCGCCGCCAGTGTTGCCAGATATAGCTGACTTTTTCCAACCCAAAAGTTGTCCAAAATCCGCCCAAATATTAGATTCATATTTTATTTAATTTCAATTCATTTTAACCATACAGCAACCAACAACAGCAGTCACAGAAACACAACATAACACGTGTCCTGACGTGTCATCCTACGCATCAGATTAGGCTACACTGTATTTGAATGATTGAGGTTGGAGTTAGGGATTAGGTAGGTTAGGGCGATATTACAGCTTCATACCACACTAATCCACATTACAATTCACACTGGTAAATCTGATGGGTAGCATATTGCATCATCAAAATGTGCTACTTTTTGAATGAGAGGTAGGACAATCACCTGAAAGGTAGGAAAAATCGACAGAACACCAGGTCACATCGAAACACTGCCCCCTCTCACCCCATAATGTTGTGTAGATTACACTTCCTATAAGAGTATGTTTTACTGGTGTTTTAAATTTTTCTGAACATAATTATGTGCTTCTCGTCAATCAGACAATGCTTCTATGTTTGTTCTTGCTGTCAATGGGGTATATGCACGGCTAGTGTTTTTTCAGCCAAGGATACACTTCTGGTGAAAGGTTAATGTGACTATTTTTGATTTCAGAATATTCCTTTTACAGTAATGACGTTGTAATGTAATTATAATACAATCAGTTAGACAGACTTCAGCATTCATTTAGTTGTTCAAGCGTAAAACGAGAAGAAAGACTGTAACCTCTAGTGCCATCAGGATCAGCAGGCTAGCGCAGAAACTCCATTGAAAATACTGGGGTAATATAAACTGTCATATTTTAAAGACATGGCAGGGGAAAATGCAGTGAAGAGCAGTAATTGTTTTAAAAATCAGACCTTAAAGGTGGCAATTTAATAATGGAAATACAGTTCACCGAAAGCGCTGAGGCTGGCTGGCTGAAATTAGAAGTATGTGTGCATATAGCCCATTGCGGAAAAACAGATTGATAAAAGTGCCATGATAAACTGCTGAGTTTAACTGCAGTTGCTGCATGATGAGCATGCAGGCAAAGAGGACTCAAATTTGTCCAGGAAGTCATATTTTAATACAGCTTTCCTTCCCCTCCTCTTGCGGATGGGCCCACATGGTTTGCATTATGCAATGGTCACTACTTACTGAATGTGCACACTCATTCATTCGTTTTCTTTTCAGCTTAGTCCTTTTACTAATCCGGGGTCGCCAAAGCGGAATGAACCGCCAACTCATCCAGCACATGTTTTACGCAGCGGATGCCCTTCCAGCCACAACCCATCTCTGGGAAACATCCAAACACACTCTACAACACTCGTACACTACAGACAGTTTAGCTTACCCAATTCACCTGTACCACTTGTCTTTGGACTGTGGGGGAAACCAGAGCACCTGGAGGAAACCCACACAAAGGCAGGGAGAACATGCAAACTCCACACAGAAATGCCAACTGACCCAGCCGAGGCTCGAACCAGCGACCTTCTTGCTGTGAGGCGACAGCACTACCTACTGCACCACTGCCTTGCCTCCGAGCACAGTTATGTTTTGTTAAATATGTTGCATATAAAATTTGTTTCAAAACCACCCAAATTTTGTCAACCCACCAATGCATTTTTTATTGCGCAATCAAATTCAAAACCCCCCAATCTGGCATCACTGTGAGCCACGCTCGTCCAATCACAGCGAAGATGCAAGCAAGGTCAAACTTCTGGTTTAAAAACATGTATTATGAAATAAAACCCAGGATTAATTGTTAACCTAAGTTAAACACCTACCAAAATGAACCATAATTTTATATTCACCTAATTATCCGTGTACGAGCGGGCGCAGCCATTTGAATCTTTTTGGTTCGAGACTTCCAGTCTTATTCACTTCCATTCACATTTAGACGTTAAAAACAGCTCGTTTTTAAGTTGTTGCAAACTGATATCTTCTTGTTATATTATTCTACTTTGTCTGCATAGTCATGCAAACACTTGTTTGTAGAGCAAACCGTTTATTATTACTAGTCATTTCTCCCATAGGCAACTGAATCGGAAGTTCTAAAACAATCGCAAAAACGAGCGCACTTCCGCATTGAAGAATAAGGTCAATAGCAGACGTGTAGTAATCATGTTTTTGATGGACTGATGACCACACGTTTACCAATTACCATTTGTAGTAACAAATTTTGAAAACTTTTTTGGTTTGTTTTGTTGAATTTTTGAAATTCTGAACATTGTGAAACAAAGTGACATAACCCAGGATTGTGTTTACCAGGGGCTTAAAATGATCCATCAAGTATATCAAGTGTGCAAAGCCCTTTTGTGATATAAATAGATGGGAATTTGGCATAAAAATAAATCAAATAAAGCAGTGAGGAACAAACAGATCCGTACATGAAGAGACTTGCTTTCTTTTGCAACTCTTGATTAAATCAAACTAATTACAGAAACAAAGTTCCCCCTGTGTCACTTATTAGACGTGTGATTTCTGAAAGGTTTTAAAACATTTTCCTTGAACGGAATAAATGAAGCACCACAAATCAATTGAACGACTACATCATGAAAAATACATACTGGCGTTGTGAAAGCAGATTCATGTAATATAGTTTAATGTTTTAACCTTACATTTAATACCAGTGGTGAATGTTTTAACACTTAATGGGATAAAATGACTGAAAATACTCCTCTATGTTTTTCTCAAGAGCAGAAAGAGCCAAATTATGTGGGTGAACTGTGCGCTTGCAGCTTCTCTTACCGCAACATTAGATGAAACCATCCAGGAACAAAAGCAAATGTCTTTTGTCTGTCTGCAAATCTCAAATTACTCAGAGTACATGTTGGACGAGTTCCACAATTGGGAGCAAATTGTTCCAGATTGCAGAAATGTGATATTTGTATGCAACTGTGTGCAGATGATTGTACAGTTTCGGTCAACGCATGTGAGGCATAATGTAGATTTCATAGTTAAAGCACACTTGTAGTACGACAGCTTGGCCTGCGTCTCACAAAAATCGTACAATTTCTGTTATTAAAATAAAATAAACACAAAATACACAAGGCAGTATTGTCTCATAAACCAAAATAAAAGTCTAACACAACTAAAGCTTTTTAAATGGTCTTGGCGTGAGTATATTAAAATAATTTCTTCAAAATAAAAGCGATGAGATTTCGTTTTTTCCCACATAGTTTATCTCTTCAGTATTTCCTTATTATATATTATACTATACTTTTGACCTATATACATTACTGTGATGTGCGTTTTCACAGGTCATGTTGGTTGACGGAAGGTTTGGATTATATGGAGACTGGCGGCAAGTGACGAAAGAGATTCCAAGATGTCTGAAAGCCTCTATAAATTCCTACAAATCTAGGACAGAAAGCAACAGATGGAGCTCTCATCCGTTTAGCTGAAGTAACAAAGGAATCACGGCACACATCACTTTTAAAAGCAAATAAAAAATATACATCATTGCGTTTGTTTTTCCAGGTTAATTAGTGGGATCCTATAATGGAATCGTCAATCCAGTACGGTCCAGAGCAGAGTGAGGAACGTGAGGGTATTTTTCCACCTTGAAATGGCTGAATGATAAATAAATAAAAGTTCACCCTTAACCCAGTCTATATACAAACACCAGTCACGATAAAATCCGCCAGCTTTTCTTCCAAATCTGAAGTGGTAAAACTTTAGCAAACCCATTCAACGTTGGGATGGTTTCTCCTTGGGATGTTCTCCAGTGGTGAGCCTTTATGCAAATTAAGTGGGAGGGGCCTGCAGTGCAGCTGTATGGAAGGGGGGCGGAGCACTGTGAAAGGCAGACTCAAGAGTTTGTTGTGATTGGCTCACCGTTGAGTCCATCATGTGTCCCAGGCGGTGCGGTCTGTGCTCTCCAATGAGAGGGACTTTGTCTTGTGCGGGGAGGCGGGGCTCGGCGGGCTGCTGAAGGTGGAGCTGTTGGAGGCAGTGGAGTGCCGCGGCGAATCAGAGTCCTGGAAAACAAACACAAAAATGTATTGTAAAAACAGAAATGTTACCTATAGAGTTTACTAATCAAAAGAGAGTCTACTAAAAGAATCTAAGTCTAAAAACATACATTAAAAAGACAATCACAATGACCTGCCATTCAAAAGTTTTCTTGTATGTTTTTAAAAGAAGTCTCTTATGCATTTGTTTCATTTAAACCAAATTCTCTTTTAATTTATTTCTGATTTATTTACTCCAATGATGGTTAAGCTGTCACGTGATCCTTTAGAATTGAAAACCTAGCTTTTTGTAGAAGGTTACTCCAAAATTTTTCATAAACTTGTACTTTAATATGGAAGCTTGTTTCTACCACACAATAAAAAAGTGAACCGTAATGCAGTGGTCCCTCTTAAGTGCTTCCCACAGGTTTGAATATACTTGCGGTGATAGCCAGATTGAAACACACCTTTTACCCACAGCACATAAATGGTCAACTACATGGGACAAACAAAAAATAATCAGATTTTTAACTACATTTTTATTTACTATGACACTGTTATACACCTTTTCTTTTAAATGGGTTAAAGTTATTTTTTAAAAAAGCTGTTGAAATCAATGAAATTCACTAATTCTCTTACTTATATGCTATTTAGAAGCCATGTGCACCCACTGACAGGTAAAGACTGCTCTCTCTCTTTCTCTCTCTCTCTCTCTCTAAAGTTGCTTTATTGCCTTGACAATTACAATATCGCCAAAGCATTTTAGATAAGTATAATGTAATATATTAACATCATTAAATTAATAAAATAGACAGCAAATGAGAAATAAATAATGCAAAAAGAAAAAAATAGACATTATTGCAAAAATTATAATAATTACTAGAATAAGTGTAGATTATTTAAATAAGGCAAATTAGCTGATTAGTCATTTCTAACAAATATTTTGCAGCCATTATAGATGTTATTTTGGTCTCTCCGTGTATAGGCCTATAGTAAAGTTTATCTGAGTCGTTCATTAAATGATTAATCATTTAATGTTTCTCTCACGGCTGCAAGCAGGTGATGCAAAAACGCTTACAAATAACGACAACTTTAGAAAGCGAAAGTAAAACCCGAATCCCGGACATTTTAGGAGATTCAGAAACTACGATCAGACACATTTTGGTGGAAAAGGGGTCTCTGTAGAGAATGTGAGACTGTCTGTGTGAGTGACAGATCGCGCACACACAGAACCAGCTGTAGGAAACATGCAGAGAGAGAGAAGATTTTCCACTGGTTAATCGATCGCAAATGTTTGGCTTTCTTGGACGTATATAAAAAAAAGTGTAAAAGGATGATAATAATAGTATTATTCATGTGTCACCACCAAGTATACTTGGGCAGCCGTTAATATACCTGGGCTGCCCGCCCAAGTAAAGTCTATGTGTGGGAAGCACTGCTCTTTAATCGTGGGAGTTACGTTCTAAAAACAGTCCGCAATAGGTGAATCCGCGAAGTAGTCCGCTTAATTTTTTACAATTATTATAGATCATAGGGCTCAAACTCTGCACATTTTTGCTCCAACCTTGATCAAACAGAGCTGATCCAACTAATGAAGGTGTTCATGACTCTTTTGAATACCTCGATTATTTGGATCAGCTGTGTTTGATCAAGGTTGAAGCAAAACTGTGCAGAGCTGTGGCTCTCCAGGAATCCAGTTTATATAGTTGTGCATCTAGTTGTTTTAAGGCTGTAAAACCCCTCACTACACTATTTTCTCAGATAGGCATTACATTTTCACACTTTTCTCTCTTGTTTAAACACTTGTGTAACTTCTTCCTTCCTTTCGAATGTACAGAAGTCCAGAACTTTTTGTGCGATGGTTACCATCTTCCTCTGCCTTTTGGGTGCTGCCGCGGGTGCTTTTGACAATGCAGAATGTTTCGTCAACATTGTGGGAAGAAAACTTGCAAACATGCAGTACAGCACTTCAGAGTCACACTACTAGCGATCAAAGATTTATGTCAATTTGGCAAGCTGAACGCATTCTGTTCTCTACAGGAGACACGGCATGGAGAAGACTGATTGACAATGGTATACAGCCAATCAGGATGTAGAACACAATGCGCTAATCAGCACGCAGTCCACAATGTGCTGTAGAAAATAAGCATGTCAAACTGCACAAAAAAAATCAGCGAAACTGCGAGAATATGGTGAGGGACCACTCTATATAAACTGGCTGTTATTGCAAAGTCAGTCAGAATGGTTAGATAAAAAGTTACAAATAGCATTTCATTATTATATTATTATTATTATACATTTATTTATTTATCTTTATTCGTTTATTTAAATTCTGTGGCTGAAGCAAGCTTCTATAATTTATTGCATCCTTGAATGAAAACTTATATTACTGACCAAAACTTTTGAACAGTAGAGCACACATGCAATGATACAAACACTTTAAGGGTGCAAATAAAAAACACACTCAAGTGGGATCTGACATTTAGCAGTTATTAACTGAGGATGGCTTTGTAAACATGGCATAACTGCTTCAGTCAAAAGTCTTAAAAGGTATACCACATTACACAACATATCGAATTGTGCTAAACTACTACAACTTCGCATTAAGCTCAATTTAAAGTTTACATTATGGACTGTTAAGAAGGCTCTACCATGTCTACAAGGCCAACAGGTGACACTACTAGGTAAATAAAATGACAGTTACGTGAACTAAAACAAGACATAAGACAACTGACCCATCCTCAAAAACACAAATCAATACTCATGTCCTGTGGTCCGCAGCTGTCGACTTATTAGAGTCTCTTCACAGCAAAACTTTGGAGAAATGACCACTGTGAGGCTCAAAACATACTTTTTGCAAGTTTGTAAAGTGGCGCTATAGCTGTTCAGCCTATGCCTCTTTTACAATAGATTTACGCATAGCCTTCTTCTACAATGCTGAAGTTTTTCTGCATTCCAATTGGGACAAATTTGGGGTTAGACTAAACATGGCCGACAAATTGAAGGTGTCAATCCAAACCAAAATCAGATTTTGAAGGGTATAAGTGATGGGACACTTTTTGACCCAAGTTTCATTTGTAAAGCAGATGATGAAAAGTTTGTTCCTAAGAGCAGTTCTTAACTGATCCTCTACGCCAGGGGTTCTCAAACTCAGTCCTAGAGGGCCGGTGTCCAGCAGATTTTAGCTCAAACTTGCCTCAACACACCAGCAAGAATGTTTCTGGAAAGCGCAGTAAGAGCTTGATTAGCTAGCCCAGGTGTGTCTGATTGAGGTTGGAACTACACTTTGCAGGACACCGGCCCTCCAGGACCGAGTTTGAGAACCCCTTCAAAGCTTTCTGGAAAAAACCCTTTAACATTTGGGTGTCCAAACTGGAGGAACACTCTCCTGCAGAGTTTAGCCTTAACCCTAATGGGGTATATGTACACAGACTTTTAATTTTTAGTCAGCCAGCCGAAGAGCTTCCTGTCTCTCCATTACAAAATCGCCACATTTAAGATTTGATTTCCTTAAAAATCAGTGATATCCAGGGTGCAAATTACAGGGGGGTTTGGGGGGATTGACCCCCCTAATTCAGGCCTGATCCCCCCTGAAGGACGTCAAAACACGATGTATGGGGGGGGGGGGTCACTCTGATCTGTATTTTAAATAATAATGTTAATCATTAAAATAATAGATATCCATTTGACCACCCCTATAACGGTTCATACCATTGTGAATGCATAATCACCCCAATCAGTCTATGCCAGAAAAAAGTCATTCAACAGTCTGAAACTTGCAGATTTAGAGCATTGTAAGAGTTCACAAGACTGATTTCTCAGAAAATAGGTGTTTGTTTCTACATAACGCCTAAACGTAAAGTCAAATTAAATGCAAAGCTTGTATAGTTTGACCTAAAGTAGGTGAAAATAGCTACTAAATAGCCTATCCCACAAATCACTGAAAACTTAAATATATTTTATTAATAAATTAGATGTAATTTAAATAAATTCATAAAATTGATTCACTGAAGCATGTGTTACACAAACTAACATTACAGAAGAAGTTGACGCCCCGATCATCAATATATAATTCACACACTGGTGATCTTCACTGCCTGATTAATATCCGATATAAAGTACATCTCAGACTGAACAAAAAGCACTGCCTTAAATTCCATTTTTCGGCACCACGTCTTTAAAATATGGACATTTATTTTACACTAGCACTTTCAATGGAGATTCTGCTCTAGCCTGCTGCTACTGACGATATCCCGTTTTATGCTTGAACAACTAAATGAATGCTTAAGTCTATTTAACTGATTGTATTTTAATTACATTACAACATAAATACTCTAAAAGGATCCTTCTGAAATTGAAAATAGTCACATTAACCTTTCAGGAGGTTTATTATTGTCTGAAAAACACTAGCTGTGCATATACCCCATTACACCAGCTAATCAAGGTCATCAGACCCACTAGACTCTTCTACGAAATGAGTTGGATCAGGATTGGACACCACTTGAAAAGAGCATGGAGACGAGCCCTTCAGCATAGAATGAAGCCACAAGCAAATTTGGTTTAATGGCGCCTACATTTGTGCACTTGCATAAGAGTATTTTTCTAGCCCATCTCTCTTTTCATCTCATAAAGACTGTCACTTTGTCTTGTGGACATAGGGTTTGGCCAGCTGGAGCAGTATGAAGGCGAAACATGCGGATGAAAGCTTGCCATTCCCAAGCGAAGCTCTCTGCTTCGCCACAGTCACTCGTGGGCAGTGGAGGATAAGGCTGTGGGCAGTGGAGTCTTGAAAAGCACTCTGCAGGGCTGCCTGAATGTGCAGATGACAGCAGGCGTGTTGGTGCGTGTGTGTTTCACTGCAAACATGTGACGTTTACCTTCATCTTACTAAGCAGGGTCCTTAAAGCCCTTTTCAGATCAGGGGTCTTCTCCGAGGGCGATACTGCCTGCCACTGAGAAGGAAAGGGCAGACTGAGTGCCGGAATGGCTTCCAGGATTGCTGAAGGAGAATGGGGCGGCCAGGGGGCGCAAAGCGCAGCGGTATGGGGAGATGACGGGTGAGATAAGGGCGCAAGTGGGTGGATTGCTAAGGATACTGTTGGATGTAGTGGAATGGGACGGCAGGCATAAAGTGGCAGAAGCATTGAAAAAGCTAGGTGAGGGGAACACAGCACTAAGGCTTCAACTGCTTTGGGGTAAATGATTTTAGAGGTGTTCCACTTTCAAATGCCTCATGGGAAGGGATGGGGCGAGCTGCTTTTTATAAGTCAGGAGGTGTGCAGAAAAATCAAACGACTTTAGGCCAACATAACGGGTGAGTAAATTACATTTGTTTGGGCTAACATTGACAGAAATGTTTGCTGAGAGTCATGTTTTTCAAAAAGGTTCAAAAGTAAAAGCTGTGAATGAGAGAGCAATGATTCTAAAAATATAACAGAAACTACTCTTAGAGTATTTTTAACTGCAGGTTGCTTAAAAACCGCTTGTGTATAATAAGATTTGCCTTCATCTGTCAACTTTCCATGTCTGCAGTCATAATTTGTTGCATTTAAGTACTTTGTTGGCAGATAATAGTAATCTTAGTCAAAATGCATTGAACAAAGGACTTTAAATAATATGTAGCATCTCATTCATAAAAGTAATTGCTCTCTTCCTTTTTCTGGATTTTTATAGTATAGTAAACTATTTGGTAACACTTTATTTTGATGGTCCATTTGAGTATTAGTAGACTGTCTGCTTAATATCTGTAGATACTGCTCCTTCAACAGATATTTAACTGACTATAAGAAACTTTGCAAGTACATGTCAACTTACACTAACCCTAACCCCAAACTAACAGTCTACTTACAATCTAATCACCATCAAAATAAAGTGTGACCAATTATTTTAAATGTTGTGTATTAAATACTTTATATATGATATTTTAATAATGGTCATATATTTATGTAAGGGGGGTTTTTACACATGTAGTTAGTTATATCAGTTCTTTTGGTTCAGGCCAATGAATTAATAAATACATATTCCTGTATTAATATAAATTGTCCTGGGGTCCATTCTTTGTACCTCGTTTAAATGAGCTAAGATGATTTGGCAGATAATGGATCTTTGTTAAATATGATGCACAATAACTTTCCACCTTTGTTGTGGGTTGCAGGCCTTACACTTTCATGTGTCAAGAGTATCTAGCAATTTATTTAGGTTTAATTTTAGAGCGGATTTTCTTTATTATAGTAGCTTAGGCCTATTCAAGTTTCTTAATCTGCAAATTTAAATGAATTTTGCATTTAAAAAAGCATTTTAGTATTGGTAAAGGTGTCTGCAACTTCTGCAAAGCATCAAATCACCGTCATATAAGCTGTCAAAACATGTGCATGACTGCATAAATTATTATTCCTTTAAAAAACAAACAAAACAGTTGAATATGTCTATTATCATCCACAAATTGTAAAGCTGGGCCAGTACTTTAAAATAGTATGCGTTTGTATCTAAAAATCGATATTAATAAATGTTCTCTTCGAACCCCTTGGGGAGAACCACCCCATTTTGTACTTTTATTTGTGAGTGTAGATTGCATAAGTTTGACTTATATATATTTTTAAAACATATATGTGTATAAACATGAATATTAATAATTATTTAATATTAAATATTAAGAATTATTATAAATTATAAATATATATTTAATTTTTTTTAAACTATTTTACTATTTTCCCAAGTGTATATAACCTATAGGCTACTACTGTAAGAAAATATCAGCATTCACTACATAATTACCTTTGCTTGAGAAGACCCAATCTAATCCTGTTTATATGAAATAAGCCTGCTCCCGAGCAGGTTTGAGCTACCAGAACTGTTGCTATGACAACTCTTGAATACGTTTTGAAGAATGAAATGATCCTGGATCCTGTCAAATCGACAATAACCAAATCCAGCTAACTGAGTAATCCACGTACGAAGAACGAATCCCAGACCCCTGGTTTTAAAAAACAAACCAAAAGTGATCACATCCTAAATTTACATAAATACAATGACCACAGCAATCAAAGTAAATGTAATGTACTTTACTCCTATGCAATGTTTAGGTTATTGTCCCACATAATTCGCAAACTCTGTTAACAAAATTAACTGATTAATGCTTAAGAGGCTGTTCAAATCCAGTTTTCCCTTATTGACATGTTACTGAACTGAATTCAAACCAAACGTATTTGTCTACAGCAGATCAACTGAACATGTTGATGAATTTGATCTGTATTGTTTAAAGCATTGCGAGTGATATAGCTACAGTATGTCTAGCTGCTCATGTGCTGTGACATCTCTGCATAGAGCAAATCTACCATTGAGGTGATGATGTAATGAAGTTCCCACTGTCCCGATTCCTAGATC
The DNA here is from genome assembly GCF_903798145.1 of Danio aesculapii. Classification (NCBI taxonomy): domain Eukaryota; kingdom Metazoa; phylum Chordata; class Actinopteri; order Cypriniformes; family Danionidae; genus Danio; species Danio aesculapii. The sequence continues at coordinate 36,166,390 of NC_079454.1, read as the reverse complement.
CTGACTCACCTCTCTGTCAAACTGAGAGAGTGGCGCTTCCCCCACATCCATTCCTCCTCCTGATGACAGTGAGCTCTCCGAGGGTGAAGTCATGGTCTGCCGTTTAGAGCTGTAGCTGCCGCTGGACAGCTCCCTCCTTAGAGCACTGCCGTTCTGAGAGGACGAACCTGATATTACAGATCACCAGGAAGAAGTCAGTGGGGAACCAGATGCTTTTATGCAGATTGCTTTATACCATACAATCCTAAGTTCAAGGCACTCGAAAAGTAAGCGATTTTGTTGTTAATCTTTATGATTCCCTTATCCAAACAACACAGACAAATTAATTACCCCTGACGCACTTTTTGTTTGATTTTAGCTTTATACAATTTAGCTTTATACCATGAAGTTATTACATGCTATGATATTGTATATAAAACATATTTTATTGTTTTCTCATTGCCTCAAATGTCAATGTTTAGTTCCTTGAAATAAAAAAAGAAAAATATAATCAAATGTAACAGTATAGCAATAACAGTAAAGTTTGACCTTGTGGGGACCTTTTTTGGTCCCTATGTGGAAAATGTGTGTGCGTGTGTGTGTGCTTACGCATTCCCAGGCCACTGCTTGCGCTCATGGATCGGCCTGGTTCTGCTCTGTTTTTTGTAATGGAGGGGATGCTGACGGAGCCGCTGAATCCAGCACGGTTGTCCTGAGCACGTACATTCTACAGGTTACACAGAGAAACAACACACACACACATACACACACAGAGCAGGGACACACAAACATGCAATGAGTGCGGCAGACATGAGATGATGACAGTTACATAGTGATTTTCAAGATATCCTCATGCCATGAATGTATATATTAATAGAGGACCTGTAAATGAATTGTGATGTAGCAGTGAATGTAGAGAACAGAGAACTGATGTACACTACTGTACAAAATTTGGAACAAGATGTTATACTCTTGAAAGAAGTTGCTTTTGCTGATCAAGGCTGCATTTATTTGATATAAACAGAAAAATAACAGTACAAGTGAGTCATTGCTAAATTTTATAAAGGCCTTAGAATAAAAAGTCACTTTATAGAAAAATATACTTCATACTTAAGAGAAATAGGGAAGCGTATTATTTTGGAAGTGCCCACTGATAAAAACTTTTCTGGACGTAAAGCAATGAGTGGATGATATAGTAAATTATATTAATGTTATGGAAAAAATATTTTTGTAGAGATAAAAAACAAAAGACTCTTCTTTTCTGAGTGAAACATGTTTTTATAAAATCCCCAACATACGTTCCACATCAGAAACCAGTAAACTTTCTCCCACAGTCTCCAGTACATCATGGACCAAGAACAAAGACTGAACATTATCTAGTATGGAATATGATTAATTATACAGCTGATCTCCGCAAAATTGTAAAAAGATATTATTGTTATTAATATTAATCTTTAATTTGAGTGATTTTATTCATCCTATACCCCTCTTTTTGTATTTTCTGAAAAAAAAAAGATGAGACAAATGTAATGGCAGAGAAACATTTAACTTAATTGTTTATACTGCTACATTGTTTAGCTTTTTTATCGTTTACCTGTTGTTTAGATTTTTTTTTTACCTATTGCTATGATCCAAAGCTGTCTTGATTCTTCAGAATTATTCTAATTTGCTGATTTGATGCTTACAAGCATTTCTTTGGATTAATTTAATATATCTTTGCATTGATTTCTTTCAAAATTAAAAAAAACATAGACTCCAAACTTGTGAATGGTAGTGCGTGAACCAAACTTGGAGTATGATTTGATAAATGAACAGAAAAATCCAAAGCACAATGAAATGTACATGTAAATGCAATATTCCAGGTTCAATATCATCTAAGATCAAAACACCATTTGGGTACAATGTTGATTACCACAAAAAACTTCTTTTTTCAAAAATTAAAACTACACTGAGGATGATTTCTGGAGAATTTCTTATTACCTTCTTCAGTTTTAGCAGAAATGAATGTATTAGTTATTTACATACTAAATATTTATCTTTACACAGAAAATGTCACACTAAAATCAAGCTGCCATATTAATACTGTTTAGGTCTTCTGGCTATACTAAATGAAATATTTACGTTTTGTAGTACTCAACACAGAAGAAATGCCATCAGCAGAGTTTGATCTTGTTTACTGAACCCAGATTTTTCTCTTAAAGAGGTTGGCAGATCTCTCACCATTGGCAGGTCTCTGAGTATCTGCATGCCATCTCCAGGCCCCATATGAGCCACATGGTTAAAATTTGTAGGATTTGAGATCAACTTGTTCCTCCTCTCAGGATCTTTCAACATTTCTCTGAAAACACACACACACCAATAAGTTAACACAACAGCCCAAGAATTACATTGTGAAAGCAAGAAATCAGTCAAATATTACAAATGTAGACTAAAGATGTCTCATAAACTTAAATGTTTCATCAGAGTACATGCTTCAAACCAGAATCCAAATGCTGACGACCAGCTCTATTAATCTTATCATTATGGTTGTACACACAAATGTATGAGTGAGTGTGTGTATGAATACTTGTTTTTATATTTCAGTAGGGACCTGAATGCACACACTTGTGTCACAGTGGGGACCAAAATTGAGGTCCCATGGGTAAACATGCTTATAAATCTAACAGAATGAAGTATTTTGAAAATGTAAAAATGCAGAAATGCATTGTTTCATGTGAGGGTTGGGTTTAGGGGATGGGGGATACAATATATGATTGTATAGTTAAAACATCATTATGTCTAAGAGAGTCCCCAATGGGATATATGAACAAGTCTGTGTGTGTTTCTGTGTGTTTGTGACCCTGGTATTCATCACATATACACCACAGGTACTGTATAACAATACAGTAATCTTGTGTGGACATTTATTTGGTCCTTATATGAGGAAAATGGCTCATAAATCATCCAGAATGAAGTATTTTGAAAATGTAAGACTACAGAAAGTTAGGGTTTAGGTAAGACAGAATATACAGTATAAAAATTATTATGTCCATGGGAACCCCGTGAAACATTAAAACCCAACGTGTGTGTGTGTGCTTGACATTGACCTCCTCTGCTGCAGTCTCTCCTCCTCAGGAATACGAAATGAGAATCGTCTCTTGTTGCTCATGCTTCGCACCATCTGTTTTCTGCTGTTATCACACACCTCAGGCACCACCAGTTCATCCCCCTCTAAACGCACACAAATAATGCATTATCAGATACATTCATCCAATTGCACTTATTTAATATTTCAAACAGCACTACTAAACCAAAAGCTCGAACATCAGGACTCAGACTGAGTTACGGAGTCGCTGCTTTTACCTGCGGTCTTGTTTCTGAAGTATATGAGTCTGACCGTTTCTAGGCCCAGGAGATTTAAAGAGCCATCCATGTTTAATGGCCGGACCTGCACAGAGACAGTGAGATCCTCAGTTCATTTATTCATTCATAAGAGAATTCATTTGTGGTTTCAGCACAAACAAGGAACAATATATATATATATATATATATATATATATATATATATATATATATATATATATATATATATATATATATATATATATATATATATAAAGGAAATAAAATTAGCAATTAATCTTCATTCCTTTTTATATATTTTTGTGGGTGTTTGATTGACAAATTATTTAGCTAAATTTACTTAAACACCAACTTGACCACATCAGATTGAACAGTAAATAATACAATAGTAAATTCTATTACTTTTTTGAAGGTAAAATAATAATGTTAGTAATAATTTGTGCATTTATGAAGTGTGCTTCACACTGGTGAGTGGGCTTGACAAACCATCTGTAGAAACATTCTTCTCTCTCTCTCTCTCAACAAAAAAAACAACAACACTCCCCTCTACTAACTTTTGCACTTAATTTCTGGGCACTAACAGTTTGTTTGTATAATTAGCACGTCTTGTGTGTGCTGCCTCTTTTTGTTGAGAGGCCCAATCCACCCCTTAGCCCTTACCCCTACCCCTCGTTTTGCACGTTCCCATGAAGGGGTAGGGGAGTCCCAATTCTCTTTAGCTTGAAGGCGTAGGGCTAAGGTGAAGGGGTAGATAGATCTCTCATTTTTAATGAATATTTTCTATAGCAGCGGTTTCCAACAGGGGGGTCACGGCCCACAAGGGGGCCTCAGAGAGCTCTGTGGGGGGGTCACGTCATGTTTTTACTTTTTTTTTTTGCAGTGGACAATTAGGAGAACAATTCATTTTATCCCCTGGCTGACCAAAAAATTGACAAATTTTAAATTGATTCGCCTAGCTAATTGTAATGCCCCAAGCATACTGGACCCAGGTGAGGAAGCTGCAAACATTTCGGGTCGCAGCGCTTGCAAAACTGGAAACATGAAATGCAGGAAATACCAAGATAGTTACATGAACTATGATTTTATTTCATTTTCTCAAAGCAAAGTGTTCCTGACCCAGCCACAGAGCATTATCTGCACCAAAGTTCTTGCTAACGAATGCATGAGGCCATCCAAACTAATAAGACCTTTGCAGACGACTCATCCCCAATACCGCAAGGTGTACTCAATACAAATGGCCTACTGATGTTTTGCTTTTATATTATACATTAGGCTTTTATTTGTGCATAAACATATAAAGAGTTTAGATGCAAAAACCTCTGCCATCTGAAATTTCTATAGAAAATGGACATTTTTCTCAGCCTCCTTTGTTTATGTTGAGTTATTTTACTTTAAAAACCAGAAGAAGAACTTATTCTTCGCCATAAAAATGACATCACTGAACCTACACACAGGAGCTTGATAAAAATACTAATTTTAGAGGAAAATTTCAGACGGCATCTAAACTCTTCATATCTTAATATAGTAATAAACATACCGTTTGATTGAAAACAACCTTTTTTTGTCATCATTACTGCAAACTTATATGAGCGATAATATCATTAAATGTGGAGAGGGGCCTTACAATATTTTCTGGGGGAAAGGTGGGGGTGGGGGGTTGACGGTCCCGGAAATCAACCTAAGGGAGGGGGGGGGATTGATGGTTGCAAAGATCTGTCGGGGGAGGGGGGGGCAGTGCCCAACTATGCTGAGCACTGTTTATCCTCATATATATTTCAAAAGCACAAGTTTGCAACTTTTAAAAGTTTATTTTTTGTTATATATATATGAAATAAAAAATGCTGAAAATGTATAAAAGCGAACCTTTTTGAGAGGAATGGTCTGAATCCATTCCGTAGAGTTCACATCAAACACATCCACTGCGTTTTCACTGTAGACCGACAGGTAGGGGGCGTTATAGCCTGCAAAAAACAAAACAACCACAAGGTCACAGTCCCACCCTCTCTGCCTGCTCTTTACTCATTAAGCAAAAGATCAGCATCTCTTTACTCACAGCAGGCGGTGGGCGTCGCGGGCCACATCAGCTCCTGCTGGCGTGAGCGTCTGCCATGTGTGTCCACATACACTGCTATTTTGCTGAAGCAGAGCAGCAGTTCCTTATTGGAGATTTCCACAGCACAAAGGGCATCCAGGTTGTCTGTCTTAATAAATCCCAGTGTGGGGTCATCTGGATGGAGTAAGCTGGCCGGAGGTGTTTCTCCATACAAACTGTAGCGCATGAAGCCTGATGGGTAGCCTATACACAACTGCTGGTTGAACAGCGCCATCCATTGGACAGTTCCTGGAGCCTGAAATACAAAAAAAGCTGTTGATTTTTGTGGTGATCTTTTGGGTATGAACACTTAAAGGGATACTTCACCCAAAACTGAAAATTAAATCATCAATTACTCACCCTTTCTTCCTATGTTGAACACAAAAGAAGATATTTTGAAGAACCTGTAACCACTGACTTCTATAGTCAATGGTTACAGGTTGTCAGCTTTCTTCAAAATATCTTCTTTTGTGTTCAACAGAAGAAAGAAACTAATACAGTACATATTTGCAACCACTTGGGTGAGTACATAGTAGATACTGTTCCATTTTTTGGTGAATTATCCCTCTAAGATTTCACATCTGTTTGACCTGAAAAGAAGAGGTTTTGGAAACTGTACTTGTATGTCCACGAGATGGGAGTGTCGAGACTTGCTCTTGTTAATTTCGAAGCATGAGATCTGGCGTTTAATGGCGAGGCAGAAGCAGGTGACATTGCGAACCACACCGGACACCAGCAACTGGCAGTTTTTAGTATCTGCCACCTTGTTCTTGTCAATTTCCCTCCCGTCGAGCCCCGCCATGGACACCAGACACACTTGTCGGTTCCTGCCCGAGATGACGGCCAGTATGTGCTCCGTGGGCATCAATTCTACATGATGCACCTTCTTGACATCACCCACACGAATGATTTCTAGAAGAAAGAGCAAAGATGTTAAGCATAAAGTTAGTCTTGAATTGCTAATATTATCAGTTTATATTCATTCAAATCAAAAACAAAAAGTAAATAATTTCTCAAACATAAAGAAACCCCCATCTGACTAATCTAACGCTTAATAACTAATCTAATAACATTAACTTTTCTGATTTATAATAGAATACAATAATGTGCCCCTTCTGCTTTGAAACAATAATTATTGTGAAAAAGTGCTATAGAAAAATTACTTGAATTGAATTAAATTACAGCACATTTAAAACCTGATGATCATTACCAAATCTGAACTTATTTAGCATTAGTAAAAACAGTCTTATAAATGGGTTTTATTATACTAATTTGTCTAAAGCAAGTCTAAAGAATTTGTTGATTTACCCAAACGTTTATGGCATATGCCAGTTTAGATAAGGGCATATATGATGCAGGAGCAATCATTTCATTAGTCATCATTCACTTTGAACTTTTAACCTTTGCATAGCTTTAAAATTGACAAATAATAACATTATAAATACTGCTCCTTCATGGGCAATTGAGGTCTTCTGTTGAGCCCACCTCATTGGAAGCCTTATTGTGTTCTAGACTACCATTCGCACAGCCCATCTCTAGCCTGACTTCCAATCCAGTTGTTATACATTCAATTAGAATCTGGAATCAGATGAGGCGTTCTTTCTCTCCTAAAGATTTATTACATAATGTACCAATTGTAAAAAATAAATAAATAAATCTACATGTTTGCTCCATCAATGATGGATGAAGCATTTGTAACATGGTCTATCAAAGGGCCTGATTTCGCTGTCCGATCTCTATATTGATGGAAACTTTGCTTCTTTTGAACAGCCGAATATAACATTCCCAAATCACACATTTATAGGTACTTGCAACTTCGGAACTCCGTAGCTTTGAATTCCAGCAACTTTCCACTGTGTCCCCCCATTTCTTTAATACACTCAGTTTTTCCAATGTAAATAATTCAGAAAACAGACTATAAGCAAGATTTACGAATTATTCAACATATGTGGTTTAGCACCCTTAGAGTTACTTAAAAATAAATGGGAGACAGATTTAGATGAACCAATCTCAGATGAAATTTGGCACAAAATAATACAAGAAATTTTCTCATCATCCATATGCCTCGGACGTGCTGTAATACAGTTCCAAATTGTTAATCGTTTGCACTGGTCTAATGTCAGACCCTCTAAGAGCAATGCTGACATAGATCCCATATGCGATCGGTGTAGGCAAGCTCCTGCTACTCTGCTGCACATGTTCTGTACATGTCCAAAGCTTTACATGTACTGGATTAGTATTTTGGAGACCTTCTCTGAGGCATTTGGGGTGGTAGTAGAGCTATCACCATTTCTCGCGTTGCTCAAGGTGGCCCCTGAGAACGCTCCTCTCACTCTCATTAAGACAAATTAAAATGTTAGCCTTTGGTTCTCTTCTGGCTGGAAGACTGATATTGTTAAATGGAAAGACCCTATTCCACCAACACACAATCACTGAATAAGAGAAGTAATGTCTCATCTTACGTTTGAGAAAATAAGGCATACTATTAAAGGGTCTGTTGAGACATTTTATAAGGTCTGGCAACCTTTTTTAACTCTTGTGATGGAAATGGATGCACAAAACATGACAATATGAGAAAAAAGGAACAAGTGTCATATTTCAATGTCATGTTTTCATCTTTTATTTTCTCTATGGACATTTGATTATATATTGTTCCGAGGTCTGGTGTTCTGGGAAAGGGGTGTTTTGTTTTTGTTTTTTTTTTGTTTCCTCTGTATTAAGTGAAAAACAAATGCATAAAATCTTGAACAGCAACATTATAAATCCATGTTATATGAAATTAACATATTCAAAAAAGCAAAATTAAGTGCTTAATGTTAATGTTAATGTGTGTGGTTAAGCTACTTTAACTGTTTAAAAAGTCACAAAGTGGCACAATTTCAATCAAGAACATTAAATCTTACAAATTTTGACGTGTGACTAGTTTAACAAATAGAAGGATGAAAAACACAGATTTAGCTGCTTTTGAACATAGAAAGGTCATTTATACTTTGTGGTTGTACTAAAAATAACCATGATCTGTCACTTTGACAGACTGGCTTCTACATTTTCAGTCATGCTCTATTTTAATCCGCCATTGTTTTCCTTTTCCTGAAAATTAAATAACCATCTGGTGTTCCAATATAACAGAAATTTATTTCTTTCAAAATGATGTAGATCATATGAACATTCAGAAACTGAAAAGAGTTTTACCCTGAAGAAAACTGATAGCTCATTTATCAGCCTTTCTGAATTTCAATATAACAAACATTTCGAATTATGTTCGAAATGAACTGTATGAACTGTACACTGTATTTTGTGCATGTATGTTCTTTGACCTGTCACTTTCACATTTAGGTACCGCCTACATTCAGAACACTATTGGCTGACAGGACAAGGCATGGGCCAGTATAAGATTCTGACGATATGATAACTTTGGATATAAATATCACGGTATTGAGATTATATTATCTAAAATATATTCTTTTTTAAATGTCTGGGTAAAAAACAAAACCTTTTTCCCCTTTGAACACATTATATTTTAATTTGGGAAACATTTATAATATTTTGAAGCAGTAAACATGTCAAGCTAAATAATTCAAATAAATCATTGACTTCTGTTGTCTTAATTTGTTTCAAAAACACTTATTTTTTTACAATTTAAAACAGCATCTTTGGATTTATTTTCTGCTGGAGACCTTTAAATCGGAAGAATCAATGGAAAGAGATCAGCTGCTGTTGTTTGACATTTGGCGTGTCTTTGCCTGTTTTGTGATATTTGGATATTTTAGCTTGGTATTAATGCTGATTTTGAGTGAGATCTGTTGGAACGATCTGTTGTTAAAGTAATATCTGAGTTCCCAACTTGCAGACAAGGGAGACCTGGAACAGCATGCAAAAAAGAAACTTTGTCCCGGGCCAAATTTTACATACATCACACAGACATGCATATATATATATATATATATATATATATATATATATATATATATATATATATATATATATATATATATATATATATATATATATATATGTGTGTGTGTGTGTGTGCGTGTGTGTGTGCGTGTGTGTGTGTGTGTGTGCGTGTGTGTGCGTGTGTGTGCGTGTGTGTGTATTATGGAATTATTTTAATTCGTCGCCCAACTGTGTTTCTAGAAAGACTTACGTTTTTAAAATCTTAAATCTTCTCTGGGCAAATTACAGTTGCAACACTCATCAGACATATTTTTTCCTTCAGTGATAGGTTTCCTGTGCGATTAGCTGAGCTACCTCATTACTAGCCAGGATAGAATTTTCTTGCACTTTATTAGCATGAAAAAAACTGCTGTTGTTGAGCTGAGAGGGCAGCTCCTAATTGTTTTTCTTTTTTATCTCGTTTGGCACCAGTGTAAGAGCTGAAGGCCTGATGTTTTGTTTCATAATGTCTTTTTATACTATATTCCTTCATTACCGCAACTGATTCCTTACAAATTAAACAGACACATTTTCCATTGACCTCTGTGAAGAAATATTCTTTGCCCCAACGTAACTGAAATTTCCTGCACTCACTGCTGATTTTCCTTTTTCTTGGCTGTGCCATGGCTTGCCAAAACGTGATTATCAATTATGTTTCCTTCAGTTTGTTCGGTTCGTTTTACTTCATAAAACGGCGACACCCGGTGGTTATTTATTAAATTACGTTCATTTTTGTATAGCGGGCCAGATTCTATTAATGTTTATAAAAAGCCTCAGATGGCCTGCGGCCCGTAGTTTGGACACTCCTGCCCTAGAGTAAGTTCAGGGCACATCTGCGCTGAAGACTTTTTCTTTTCATGTTATTTTCTTATTTAAAGGATTTCGAGGAGATGATGGGAACATTTTTGTTATATTTCTTTCTTTGATTTTCTAGCACAACTTTCAGTTCCCTCCCCGTTTGTCTTGGTTTTTCAAATGTATTATTATATTATTTGTGTTTGTACATATTGTAAATATATAGTTTGTGGGAGCAATAAATCTTTTGCAGTGTTATTTTGTTGCTCTGCGTTTCTCTGGCCACTTTTACCATTAGTTTATCCTTTTGGTCATCTTAATAGTACTATGAAATTCCTAGACATATTTCAATCAAGGGTCGTAGCACCAATGAAGAAATAAAACAATTATTGAAGACATTTTTACCATCTTTGGTGACATGGATGACAAACAGGCCCTCCTCATTCCCCAAAGCAACGCGTTCATGATCTAAAACACAGAGAGTGAATAGTTATTAGCTCTTTTACATCATCTAGATCTGACATGACAAGAGTTTTGTGTGTCTCAGTACCTATAATAGCAGCAGTTTGGGTGGTTTTGATGAGAGGAAGTGTGCTGTCGTAGGCTTCTTTAGGCAGATAGACGAAACGCTCCTTCAGCTTGTTTTTCCTCAGGATGCGATGCAGTTCGTTCAGAGCGCACACCCACTTCGTCCTCTCTTGCTCGTTGTCAGCCAGGATCAGAATACACGTCTTCTGACTGGAGGAGGCGGACAGCTGAGATGCTGTAACCTACAGAACAATGCATAAAGCATCTTAACAGCATATTCAAAAACATCTTAAAATGAAAGGACTAACGATTGCTGGCTGCATAATTTACTTATTTAATTAACAAAAACAACTATATATTGTTACAATGATATTCTAAATAAATAATGACTGCTAAAGAATTTAGTTAGTCCAGCTGTGGTCATTAGATCATTACCTAATCGCTATTATTTGATTTGATATTCCTGAAGAAACCACGATTATGAATTAACTAATTAAATAAATTTAAATGAGAATTATCGCAATATTTTGACATACACAGTCATAAGTGAGTTGCTAAATTTAAAAAATTTATTGCAGTTTTAAAACAATAACAGTGTATAACGTGATTTTTTTCAATCAAGTGGTTTAGATGACGCGCAAAATTCAGATGGAGGGCAGAAAGTAAAAAAACTAAAAGGGAGACAGAGGGAAATCCGTATTTTATATATAAATAGAAGATAAATAGAGATATAAATAGAAAATAACCACATATGTTGGGCATGATCCTTATATCATGAAGAGGGCAGAGTTTTCTTCTGAACTAAAATATATTTGCCTGTCATTGAGGCGGTTGATACGGTATAATCTATTACGTTACATGAAAAAATAGTAAATACTATAGTGTTATAGCATACTATAGATAATTACTTGAAGTAAACTGTCATAGTAATTATATTGTTGCTGACACAACTGTAGTAATAAACAAATTATTCAATGACCTTCAGTTTTCTACACTATAATCACAATGCACCACAGTTTACACTAACATTACAGTATTTATTACAGTTTAACAGTTTACTATGCTACAGTAGCCTGTACCATTCATTAACAAAGAGTTGTACACATTATAGACTTTATTATGTTTTTCAAAAACACTAGCTTTATTATAAATTACTATAGTTCTTCCCCATGCAAATTTCTTCCAGACATCACAAAATAACAGATGAAAGCATAGAACCCACACATAGTCACACACATAGTCTACATTATTATTTATTCATTTTTGTAAGGGGGAAAAAGTGCTCCACAATATTAACCGTCTAGTTTTGTTGCAAGGGTTGCATTTCATTTTTGTCAATGAACTTAACATCAACAAACATTCACCGCTGCTGCACATCTCAATGTTCACGTTACGGATGTTTATTCCGCCATAACGCAAGACATGGACTATTGCAAAACAAGACAGAGATTTCATTGCAATGATACCATGGCAAGAGACATTATTTACATTCTTTTGAATTTTGTGTAAGTGTGGTGGTGTTTGTATCTGATTTTTATATAACACTTTAACATATCGATACACATAGCTAGGCCTGTAATCTTTATTGGTGCTGTCAAATGAATTATCGCATTCAGAAAAGTTTGTACACATGAATGTATTGAAAAAATGTTGATTACATGCCACCTTTTCTTCTGTTTTTCTGCCAGTTGCATGAACTTTACCCACTTTACATGCAAAAGCTTTTGGAATTTAAAAGTTGTTCGGCATTTCTTATTTTGGCCGATTTAAACAATTATAAACAACATAAATCAGAAACATTTTGATGGTCTGATAGTGATTCCTATATAGAAGAATCACTTCCTGCCCTCATCTGAATTCCACGCGTCAACAATGATTTCATGTGAAAACAACCTATAATTTTTTAAATGAATACTTTTAAAGCAGTTTTTTCAGGTTAGTTTCCAAAAACTGTAATAAATCGAAAGAAAAAAATCCTAGTTAAATAAAATATGATATTTCTATGTAAAAAACTTGAACTTTTTTATTTATATTTGCAAGTTGAGCATAAACTTCCACATTTGCCTACAGATGTATGGTAAACAGAGCTTTTTTACATTGTAATGTAATGTGTATTTGCATGTTTTACATTGGATATACAAAACAATTAAACATGAGAAACCCAGAGAGCGTTAAAAAAATATATAAGTAAATAACAATATGGACTCAAACATATTATGAGAATATGATATTCAACTACCATAATAATAAAACTTTTGTATCTAGTCAAATCAAAATACGATTATACAGATTTTTTGCTTTTTAAATGCTAATCCAGTTCTGTGTTTATTTCTTAGCACAACTGTTTTCAATAATACAATAAAATATAGATATTTTAAACTGTAATATTGTGAAGATATTATTATTATTTTTATGATCAAATAAATGCAGCCTTTTCAAAAACATTTTTTAATCAGGCTTTTGATTGTCTTTGTTGTGTATTTATTTTTTATTTCTAATTTAAATTAACAACATGGTTAATTAAAATATTGATCACGATAATTGACCTGGATATTAAGTGTTAAATAAATGTTCAAAGTTACGACATCTCACAAAGAGCAACAAATGAGAATTGCCTTTATGCTCTTACCCTAAAAATGCAGGGTATATCCTTCTTATTAGCATGGATGACATCAGACTCCAGAACTGAGCTGGCGGAAAACTCTTCATCCCTGTTCAAAATACAAGAGAGTCAAGCACAACGTATGAAGTCTTTGACTTTAACATTTGATCATCACATTCAGATGAACGTCTCCCTCACCTCATGTCAATGACCTGGTTCACAACAACACCAGGCTGAGCACCTTTCCCTTCTCCAAGCTCATACAGGAAGAGTTTGAAGTCACAAACCACTGCCCAGACCCTCTGCCAACCCTTCTTCACCCCAGTGGGCTTCGGCACCTGAAAAAGATCAGTTATGAGACACAGAGTAAAAAACCCAATATTATACATCCAGACAAATGGACAACACTGGAAGAGACATAAGACAGACAGGTCTATAGGGTACAAAATATGAGGAGCAGAATATCATTGAAGGCCAATTCATGCTGCACACACAAACGCCAACAAACAAGTCTGTCAGAGTTTGTGGATCAGTGTGTATTACCCCTCTTGACAACTGTTGCCATTGGTAGTAATTTGTTTTCTCCTAACCAAACATGTTCAATCTGTGTTTGTGGGTTCGTGGAACATCTGAGCAGTGTCAAATAATTTTCCAATAAACTCAGACTTAAAGGGGACCTATTATGACCCTTTTTACAAGATGTAAAATAAGTCTCTGATGTCCCTAGAGTTTCAGCCTAAAATACCACACAGATAATGCTTTATAACTCTTTGAAACTGCCCCTTTTAGGCTTTGATTCGAATTATACCGTTTTGGTGGCTGTTGCTTTAAATTCAAATGAGGTTGTGCTCCTAGCCCTCTTTTCAAAAGAGGGTGGACCTCTAAATACCTATGTGTCAGCCAGTCAGATTCAAAACTCCAATGGCGAATGGCTGCTTCTCACTCAGGGCTGTCTATGCTAATGTGAGAGAGAGAGATGATGATCACTAATGGGTGGGGCTTTCCCGTTCCAATAACATGTACAATGACAGAATGTCAATCAAAGTGTTTCAGCAGACGGTTTTAATCAAGTGTGATTATAAAAAATATAAAAAAAATTTTTATCATTAGAGGCTGACTATATTCACACACTGTTACCACACAACTGTCATTAAACCCATTATAAAAGAGATTTTTGCATAAAAGGGACCCTTTAATCTGTCCAGACACCACACTTCACAAAAAATGTCTTTTTAAACCAGAGAGGGATTTATTAATTGTTTATTAATGTATACATTTTATTATTTATGTGATTATTGTGAGTGGCAATTGTTAGGGCAGTGTGAAAATGATAGTAATATTCTAAATACAATAGTCATCTTTTTTTAGTTAATGCTTGTTGGCGTTTGTCTATGTGGTGTGAATTGACCTTAAAAAAAACGTACCCTTAGATGCCCCTCATATGCAGTCCCGATGCCTCTCTGAGTGTCGATGCCTAGTTTGCCCCTGGTTTGGTCTGGTGCAACAGGGCACACAGAAGGGGCTTTATCAGCACAGGTGACGTGACAGGAGAAGCTGCAGGCTGTAAGAAGAGTTTCATTAAGTGTTTTGCCCATTCAATAAAGCAGTTTTAAAAGAAAAGATTTGCCCTAGTTTTGTTCTAAGCCTGACTTTATTTCTTCCATGGAACACAAACAGGAACATTTCAAAAAATTACACAGGTTTTCATTGCATTTACCACTAAAGAACTAGATTCATATTGGATTTCTGTCGTCTGGAAAACTAAAGATGTTCTCCTCACCTTCGCATGTGCAGCCCTGACGGATGAGTCCCACCATGAGTGAGGTGCACTGGTTACATTTAGTGGGAACATTGAAGGACTTCACACTAAACTGGTGTGCCTTGGGCTGTGGAGCAGGAAACATCACCAATATAATTAAACAAAACCTTTTCTATAGATATGCCAAAAAGAAAAGAAAAAAGTTTATTGGTGTCTGTACCAAATGAGATTTAGAAACGTGATTTTATTTACATAGCACAATCCATGCGAGTAAAGCGTGAAAATAAAATGTCAAAATATTCCATTGTCATTCAACAAGATGGATATAATTTTTGTACTTAAACAAGATGGATATAATTTATGTACTTAAACAAGATGGATATAATTTATGTATGTATTTATTTATCCTCACCCTTCTGTATTGCTCCGCCCACATGAGTGGCAAGCAGAACACTACAGTTTGACAAATATTGCAGCTGTTGGACAACATAACGTACTTTCAAGGATTTTTTTAGTCGAGAATGTAGTTGTTTAGATGGCAACTATGCAGTTTATTTATAAAAATATTGCCTATTTTAAATATTCATAATTTCTGAGATTCAGCCAGCCAGATTGGCCAGCCTGCCATACTGAGCAGAGCAAAGATGACTGACGTTCCGCCCCACAAAATGGTGACAGAGATCGCATAATAAGTCCTTAGAGGGGAAAAACAGCATTTTTTTCAGCGTGCGTTTCAAATTACAGCTGAACAAATGATTACAGAACAGGTAAGTGACATTCTAAGTCGATCTCTCTCTTTTATATTTTGGATTGCTGTATTTATACCACAGTAATCTAGTAGTGTTTGCTTTGCTTTGGCTTTTTCAGGGTTATTTATTGTGATATCCCGATTGCAGATTACAGAGAAATACTGGGAAATCTCTGTAGACCGATGGCATTTCATGCCGTTCAGCCTTATAATCTTAAAATGCGAGCAAAATCACCTGCTTAGTCATCATTTTAGACATTACACTAGAGAATCATTCAAATTCTAATTCTAAAGTGACGTTTGTGAATGAGCAACGGTTTCTGATGTTCTGACGGTCAGCTGCAGATGTGAAGGAATGGAGAAAGAAAGTAGTTCCTCTTACAAAAGGTTTTTTAGACTCTCCGTGTTTGATTTTCTTTTTTATACACGATATGCTATCAAACTGTTGTATAAACACAATATCACACTCGTAGCAGTGAGATATGGCTGTTTATTGTAACTTGCAACAACGCACGCCTCCCACCAGTGGCGATATACTGCTACTTGTGTGATATTGCTCACATGGGTGTGTTAAAATATTTTACATTATTAAAATAAACTAGGTAATCAAAACGGGTAAAAACTAGTGGCTTCAAGTGTAGTGGCAAAGTATAAAGTTACATTTTAGTGTTTTACAGAACTCTTCAAAATGATATTTTTCAAAACATGGTCATTTTTCATTGTACTGTTTTGACTACTTTCAAAAACATCTATAAAAAAAATCTTAACAGCTAGGCTGACATATTTCTGCTGTTATGATATTAATAGAGTCACACCACCCAGGTCTGTTAGATTTTTTTTATCTACATGTGGCCTAAATTCCGAGTGTTACCTTAGGTGATGAGTGTCCCAAGCTCCCGTAGCCTGATCTGCCTGTTGGCGTCTGAAGACTACGTGACGTGTGGTCAATCAACTAAGAGGAGGACACACCAACACATCAGTGCATTTTATTACATGAACACAAGTCACAATAAGTGTAAGTACACTTAAGATTAAAATGCTATCATCATTTACTCTTGTCATTCCAATCAAGTACTACTGACTTTATTCTGTGCAAGACAAATATAAGTAATGGATGACATTAATTATTTGGTTGAGCAATGAGGTTTCCACCTGGCATTTACATGCATTCAGATGGGTCCCGTGACCACTTGTGTTTGGATTTGGTCAGGTCTTTATCTTGTTTCATCATGTTTTACATTACTTTTATAGGATTGTACGTAGGTCTAAAATTCCGATACTAATCTCTTATTGATTCAATGTGGATTTTGCGTTGAACCAATACCTTTCTTACAAACAACTAAAATAAGAGTCATGTTCGAGGTCAGAAAACAAACAAGTAGATCATTTGTGGCTGTTTGAACACTTTAGTGACCCTGACAACAAAACCAGTCATAAGATTTTTGTCTATGTGCCTTGGCCCTTTCCATCGATGTATGGCATGTTAAGATAAGACAATATATCTCCACTGCAAAAAAATTATTTTCTTACTTGTTTCCAGTCCAAATATCTAAAAATTCTTAAATCAACATGCATTTTTAGGCAAGTAAAACATATTCTCTTGTTTTAAGAAATAATATGTTGAATTAAGTGACTTTTTATTTAAAACAAGCTAAATAATCTGCCAATGGGGTAAGCAAAATAATCTTGTTTTCACTTTGGAATAAGTTTATTTAGCTTAACCCATTGGCAGATTAATTACTCACTTAATTTTGACATATTATTTCTGAAAACAAGACAACATTTTTGACTTGTCATGAAAATGCTCCTTGATTTAAGATTTTTTTTATATTTGGACTAAAAACAAGACAAAAACGTAACTAAGAAAAAGTAAGAAAGGTATTTTTTGGAGTGTGGAATCTAAGTGTTCAAAAAATGTACCCAGCAGGCAGAGGATGTCCACATGATGATAGATTGACATTGTACTCCAAAGTCGTGGGGACGTTGCATTTTGTTTGCAAATTAAAATCGGGTTGACGTCAGAACCCAACATCAGGCCGACTTCAATGTCCAACATCCAACCTAAGACAAACCAAATTTCACTGTCTAATGATGTTACAGCTTGCTGTTGTGTGGATGGCTGCTACAAGTACGATGTCTATAAACCATTGGATTTTGGTTGCCATAAATGACGAATAAATGTTAGTGTATGACGTCTATAGGACGTCGGTTTAAGATGTTGGCTTGACGTTGGATTTTGGTCACTTTCTAACACGACCTAAAACCAACCAAATATCAGCGTCATTTGACTTCGTTATTGGACGTCAAAAATTATTTTTTCTTTAGACGCTGGCTAGATGTTGAATTTTGGTCACCTGACGTCACGCCCTAATTCTAACCTAATATTATCGTCTTATGACATTGTGTGCCTGCTGGGTATATACTGAAATAAATTCCTTTAAATTTCTCTGTAAGAAGTGCTTAGAAATGCACATTACTAATTAAAAATTGGGTTGGATATATTTGACAATGTACAAATTAATACTTAATATTCTAATGACTTTTGGCATCAATAAAAAAAACTTTCACCCATACAATTTATTTTTGACTATTGCCGAAAATTTACTTGTGCAACATAAGACTGGTTTTGTGGTCCAGGTTTGACCACCTAAGTCCCTACACCACAAAAGCACTCTGACTAAATGTGTTTGTTGTCGAAGTGGTTAAAAATGGACAAGCTCCAATTATTTTAGACTGCATTCTACATTACACACATACATGTTTTTAGTGTTGTCCAGCTATGATCTGATCAACAAAAACATGTTAATACCAGGGTTAAGCAGTTTGGAATACCATTAGGTTGAGCAAAAGATAATAAAATTACAATTTTCAGGGTGAACCATCCTTTCAAAAGAGTTCAAAAGATACCTCGATAGGCTCCATGTCACTGGCGGTGGACGGCGAGCGTGAGCGTGAAATACGGCGAGATCTTGCGTCTTCATCTCTGGATGGAGTGTTGGAAGGGGTGAAATCTGCAGAGTCAAGCTAAGAAAGAAAAGAGGGGAATTGGTTTATTAAAGATTTCAACTGACTATGAAATCAGAAAAAAAATATGCCAGCATTCAAAGCAATACATCAAGACCATAGCGCTTATTATGACAACAATACTTTTACTAGAATTACACCCGCTAAGCAGGAAAAAGCATGTGCATCCAGGCTTCATGCCAATGCACCCACTACACAGAGACCACACACCAACTACACATGCAAGACAAAACAGCAGAAACAGCATGGAAAATCAACACAAACCCAGTGAACTAAATGGAAAACAACAAAGCAGCATATCCACAATTTACGAGAGTCTTAAATTTCAGAGGTCAGTAAATTCCAAATTAGTTTGCTCAAATGTTAAAATTTTATCAACGTTTGGGTTCTGTAATACTTTATAATTCATCAGAAATAAGTACAATGTCGCATTCGAAAATACAACAAAATCAGCAGTACTTAGAAATACGTCATTTATTTTCAATCATACAATTTAAATGTAATTTATACAATTTCATGTATCTTAATTATTTAATGCAATTTAATATAAGCCAAAGCCGAAATTTCAGCATTATTACTCTATTAGTCAGTGTCGCATGACCCCTTTAGAAATCATTCTAATATACTGACATTTTGCATTATTATAACAATCCCCAGCGATCTAGGGACTTAACTACACACACATCACATGAACTACACACACACTATTGAACAGCTAGTCCCGTCATGCACCTCCCACACAGCTGTTCCAGATCGCCAGTGATTACGCACAAACACACAGGCGGAGGATTATCAAGGACTGATTACGAGAACTATATATTTCAGTTTGTGTTCCCCTCTCGTTGTCTGTTGTTCTGTCACGATCCGGTGTGGAGTGCAGAGTGAAAAACAAAGTGCTTATCCAAACACAGCATTGAAAACACTTAAGGAAAAACTATAACAAAACAAAACAGAACTAAAAGAAGGCAAGACAAATCAGGAAACACACGGGTATCTGAGGACCAACAAAAACAACATAGAACGAGAGGGGAACACAAACTAAAATATATAGTTCTCGTAATCAGTCCTTGACAATCCTCCGGCTGTGTGTGTGTGTGTCTGTGTGTAACCACTGGTGATCTGGAACAGCTGTGTGCGAGGTGCATGATGGGACTTGTAGTTTGATAGTGTGTGTGTAGTTCATGTGATGTGCGTGTAGTTCACCAGCAATCCAGTCTCTAGATTGCTGGTAATTGTTACAATTATGTTGAAAACAGTTGTTTCTTAATATATTATTTGTAAAAACAGTGATGCACGATTAGCATTAGCATTCTTTAAAAGAGTTTTAAAAACAGCATTTGTTTTAAATAGAAATCCATTATACCACAAAAAATGCTTAAGTTATTATCCATATAAAATGTAGTCTTTTGGAAAGAAAAATAAAATCTTATTGACTCCAAAAACCTAAGAAATAAGCTTGAACTTTGACAGTATTTGTACATAAAAAGTGACAATTCTTAGACTTAGACATACATGTTTAGATCGACATTAGAGTGAGTAAATGATGAGTAAATTGCATTACAATAAACAACTTTTATATAGCTTATTTTGTCTTTACAATCTTTATATGTGAGCAAACCATATAATTAAACCCTTTTATCCTTTCATAAATGTTCTTTTAAAATGTACCATAAAAGATCATGGTATAGAAAATAAACTTCTACATTTAATTAACCAACCAACCCAGTTTCTCTGAAGTATACTAATATACAACACTTCAATCACATTTAGGGTATATATATATATGCATTCAGACAGATGAAAGAAGGCCCCCAAACACATTTCAGATGCATTTAAGCTTTAAAGATCCCATGCAATATAGAAATCACCACAATCAGTGCTGCCACACATGCAGTTTGCAAAACATCCCATCACAACCATAGAAGAAAAAAATGCCAGGGCAATTTTTGGGTGACACAGGGGGGAAAAGTGTCTCTTACACGTCTGGTTTTGCTTCCGGGACCAAAAGAGGGTGAGCGCTTCATGTGAAAAGAGAGAGAGAGAGAAGATGAGAGGAGAGTCAGACTTGATATACAATGTCAGCTGGATAGGATCAAGGTCTGGGACAGCAGGTAGGAGAACAGAGGGAAGGGAATGAGGGCATGTAAAAACACGTCTAATATGAGGTTGGATGTCTGGGCATAGTTTACACGCACAAAGGATTCGCTTCACATCAAAGAACTTCAAAACTCACTATCACAGGGATCCGGCAAAGTAAAACAGCACACTGAACTATGTTGTCGGTAGAAACTTTAAATCAGTTTAATGGTAAATCCAAAATTGAAATGCATCTATAAAAAAAAATCTGTGCAGTTTACCCAATTTGTCTGCACTGTGTATTTTTATGCGAACCCAGCGGAGATCTTTATGTCAAAACAACATCAAAAAAACCCGTCAAAGTGATTTGATGTCAATTGACTACCTTTAATTGACATCTAACCATCTAAAAAAACACCTAAAATCAATTACAAGACTGTCCTGTAATACATTTCTGAGGTGTTTTTAATGTTGGAACCAATGCATTCTTTACATGCATATAACACCATGTCATAACTACACGCAACAGGGTACCGCAACACAAGATAATAGGTATCTTTTCCATGTTAAAAGGGTTTTTTTATCCTAACCATCTGTGATGGCAATGGGTGAAATTTGTACTTTAGAAATGCTTTCTATTTCTGCGAAGTTGCAACAGAACAACAGTATATGCTACTATATGACAAAGATCACCTCAGGTACAGATTATGTGCTTTAATTACTGTTAAATGCTCTTAAACTGAGTTTAAACATCTTTTTAAGTGAGATTTATTGCCATACTCCTGAAAGCAGCAGCAGATAGTTTACCACAGATCTTGAAAATAAAATAACTTGCAGTGAAATTCAGAATAGTGATTCAGTGCAAACCAACAACACCAGTCACTGAGTAGCCTATTGATAATGTTAAAGAGGTTTAATATGTAATAATTAACTTAAAAGCCTTTAGCATTTCACTGAGAGTGCCGTGACTGGTATTTAAAAGTTTCTGTCGTTTCATGTTGGTTTTGATGAAGCCAAATTTCTTGCCACTTGGCTTTTCACATTGTGTGTTATTAGGACATGGTGCAAGGATACAAAATAGTAAATTTGATTAGCAACTTAAAATTGAAGCTTTTAGATGAATAAAACTTTTTTATATTATAATACTTTTTGTGTCGTTATTTTAGTATTCCCAACCCTGTTCCTGGAGGCACACCAACAGTACATATTTTAGATGTCTCCCTTATCTGACTAATGACTTAAGGTCTCTTGTAATGTTCCGATGAGTTGATTGAGTTGTGTTTGATTAGGAAGAAGTTGAAAATGTGTACTGTTGGTGTGCCTTTAGGAACAGGGTTGGGAAACGCTGCATTATTTTGGTGGTGAAAATGGCATCAATGTGTGAGCGTCCAACTTACGACAAAGTTTTGACATCAGATCGATTTGCATTATTGATGTCAATGTTAATGTCAACTTGATGTTGTTTTGATATCAAGGTGCACATTAAGATTTTTTTTTACTATTAGCTTAGCAACGAGTTTCAAAAAGACTTTCATTACTGGACTATCTGGCTTTTGCTTGTCTGATTTTAAATGTGTAAAATGAAAGATGCAAACAAAGACAATTCAGCTATACCACGGCTGGAGAACTTACATCTTCCCAAAATTCAACTAAAGAAGATGAAGAGGAAGAAAATGAGTCCTGATGGACAACAGAATAAAGAAAGAAAAAAAAATAACCATACACATTATGACAAAAATCTGAAAAAAATAAAACAGATCAGGAGGCATCAGAATAATACAGAATATATGTAAAAAACCATGATGAATATGAAACAAGCCTGAACTTCAACACAGATTTACTCATGAACAACACCTGGGATCTCAAACTTACATCAAATTGATCCAGTGCAGAAGTGGGCGCATTGAGGAAAGCCAAGAAGGAATTCTGGGAATCCTGGTGCTTCACGCCTAAATTAAAGTCATGAAATAAACATTGTCAACATTAGAATATTTATTACAAACTCTGTGAATAGAAACATTAATAAAACATAATTATATCCCCAACTTGGACAGTAAAGAAATACCTGTGTATTAAGCAATGATAATAGTTGTGGGTGTTGTGGATTGACTGTCACCTCAGTATTGAACTGTAAACAATAGTTTGGTTCATTGAAATGAAGCTCATGGCTCTAAATAAGGGTCAAAGACGAGACGTACCATTTTGATATGTACATCAAATTTAATTTACAAAGGTAATTTTCTATTTAAAAATGCATATTACATACAAGTAAAGTAATAAATTATGAGTGAAAATGTTCAATCGGCATTCAACATAACAGACATATGTATGTCAAAATTATATTTAATAATTATTTTCAATAATTTAGACAGTCTGTGGCACAAATGGGTATAGTGTAGTGATTTGAATAAAACTGGCAAAGTATAAATAGTTAAATATCAATATAATACATTTGTGACCCATTGTTTTGTTCCAAATATGCCAGACTAAAATGTCTTGTTTTTTTAATAGAATGATATTTTATAGATGTCTTCTGTAAATCATTCTTTTTTTCTTTAGATAAAATACATACATTTTTTTA
Organism: Danio aesculapii; assembly: GCF_903798145.1. Taxonomy (NCBI): domain Eukaryota; kingdom Metazoa; phylum Chordata; class Actinopteri; order Cypriniformes; family Danionidae; genus Danio; species Danio aesculapii. Next base: position 36,142,928 of record NC_079454.1, on the reverse strand, counting down.
ATATTTGACCCATTAACAGTTGATGAGCAACTTAAATGATTTTTTCTGTAACTGAACCCTTTAATACTCCATGTAAAAACATGATTTATAAAAAATTTAATAAAAAACAAATTGAGATCTAATTTCGCAAACAATTGTAACAATTACTTTTAAATTAAAATGAAAATCCAAATTAAAAAACAATTCAAAACATTAACAAAGCATATAAGCAAATAAATTAATTAACAAATAAATAAATAAATAAATAAGAGCTCATCACCTCTCCTCAGCCTCAGCTCCTCTGTCTCCTTCCTCAGTCTCTCGATTTCTCCCAGCAGCTCCTGGTTTCTACTTTCGGATTCTTGCAATTTGCTGTACAGAAATAACAGGCCGAAAACTATGTCACCCTATTTATGTTCACCTCATTCAAGACAAGAGTGTGAAAAGGCTTGTGCTCCAAACTATGCATATAATAAGTAAAAGAATTATCAAACCAAATTTCTAGTTTCAGTAGACTTGACTACAGTCGTGTTGATCGATCTTTCTTTCTTTCTCGTACACAAGTGGAAATTTATCTTTGGCTTCACCACATAATTACATCAGCATTTACAATCACATATATCACAAAAAACAAGCAACACAAACACATTTAATATCATCACATAAATCAGATTTTAAAAACTCAATCCTACTCATACTTCGAACCCAGTATTTAAAATTCTAATGGCGGTCGGCACAAAGGACATTTGATTAAACATTTTTCTTAACTTGAGGTTGCCTGAAATGACTTTTTGATGGCAAATGCAGAAATATTATGTTTAAGGGATGGGAACAATCTTCAGTAACAACATGTGCTTTCAGCTTTCAGTTGAACTCTCATTAGATGAATTTCATTTAGTTGTCTTTGTGCTTTCCCAACGATTGCGCTGGCAATTTCTACAACTCGACACAGTTTTTGCTTTTCTTTAACTGGCAATAGTCCATACCATGCAATCATGTTAAAGTAGACATGGTCAAGTTGGGTTAAATTAAGCTTTCCAGTCTCTGTGTGCAGTCCATTACTTCCACTGGATCTGTTCGGTTGAGGGAACGGACCAAACCCTGTGACTTTAGCCACAGCGACTTTCCAAGATGTTGGAGCCCTAGGTCTAAAAGCTATAGTAAAACATGTTGTTTTCTTCAAAATGGTTACATTATTCGAGTTTGCAATATATTTTCTCATTAAAGTGAAAATCAGTTTACAAAATAATAATAATCTAAAATAAATTAAGTAAACTTCCAGATTCTTTCACTGTAAAAAATGGCCGTGATTTCAACGGTAAAAAACTGTACAAATGCTACAGTAAAAATCCGCAACCTGGTTAACAGGATGTTTCCTTAATATATACGGCAAATAACCGTAAATTTACTTTCCCAGAATTCCCTGCATGGCACATCCCGTTTTATGCTTTTTGTTGACATTACTGTGGATCTTTTTAGCTGTTTCCCCATCAGTTATGTACGTTAGAGATTTATATTACATCTAATGTTGATAAACAATGTTTATTTCATGACTTTAATTTTATGCGTGTTACCATACTGGTGTTTAGTAGCCGTGTGAATGACACTGAGCACAACAATTCTACATTTCCAGCAAATCTTAATTTATTATTGATGTTCATTTATTCATTAATTTTCCTTCGGCATAGTCCCTTATTTACCAGGGATCGCCAAACCGGAATGAACTGCCAACTATTCTGGCATATGTTTTGCGCAGCAAATGCCCTTCCCGCTGCAACCCAGTACTGAGAAACACCCAAACACTCTCTCATTCACACACTATGGCCAATTTAGTTTAGTCAATTCACTAATAGCGCATATCCTTGGGGGGAAACCCACACAAACATGAGGACAACATGCAAAGTCCACACAGAAATGCCGACTAGCCCAGTCGTGACTCAAACCAGCGACCTTCTTGCTGTGAGGCGACAGTGCTAACCATTGAACCACCGTGCCACACTTACTATTGATAGATGTTCCTAAATATTTAAAACATCCAATTGTGTCTGCGTGAAATTATCTGTGTGGTCTCACCATTCTGTGGCGATGTTGGTTGCTTTGACTTTGTTAAGCTCGTCCTGGATGGACTGTTTGGCTCTGATCTCAGTATCCAGCGCCGACTGCAGCTCCAGACGCGCAGACATGTCCAGCTTAGCGAAGCGCCTCATCTTCCACGGCATGTCCTGACAAATCCAAAAGAAATAGACTCAGCACATCAGAAGAAGAGAGTCGGCGTGTGTTTCATCCTTATTAGCTGTATGTTCATGTGTCTCACCGTTCCTCTGGCTCCCAAACTGGTGTTTCTAAGCCCTTCCAGCTCCTCTGTCATTTTAGTGGCCAGAGCTTGAAGGTAACCACGGGCATCCTTCTCATCACTCACCCTGCACAGATCGGCTTACTTTACCTCAAAATACTCTATTAGACATGTGCTGATATTCAGTGATACAATATGTTGTGATGATATTGTTATTGTAGGCAGTGTTGAGTGTAGGGCTGCACAATATATCATTTCAGCATCGATATATTCGCATAGTTACATCGCAGGATAGGCAGTTGAGTCTGGATTATGATTTATAATTTGCATGTGTTTTTGAGGACTGTACGAGGATTTTAAAGGCATTCAGGTATAAGAAACAGTACCTTTTGTAACTTTAACAGTGATGAATTTTACTAAATTGTTTTTATTTTTATTATTTAACTCCTGAACCTGAAACCTGTTAGACTCGGAAAATGATAACACACTCTTTATTTCAATTGTTTCTTTTTCTTAATTGTATTTATGTATGCTTGTAAATTGTTTATTTCATTTTATACAGAAACTCTCCCCTAAAGAATCTTTTCAAATATTCAAGTCATCTGGTGAAGCTGTATTCATACCGGAATATATATCGCAGAGTAACTAAATATCGCAATGTTAAATTTACAATATTATGCAGCCCTAGCTGAGTGTAATCAGTTACAAAGTTACTAGTTACTATAATTAAATTACTTTATCACTCCTTTTCCAAAATGCTTGGTAAAACTATTGTTGTGAATTTGATAACAGCTTTATTTGGAATTACCAGTCAAGATTAAAATCCAAGCAAATCCCAGTCTGAAGCTCTTGCTTTTTGTTCTTTTCTGACCAGGAGGCTAATTCTGATTAAATGGAAAGACTCCTCAACTCCAACATTTAAACACTGGATTAAATTAGAAAAGCTTTATTGTTCAATGAAAGGGTAATAGAAGAGATTCTTTACTACTTGGCAACCAAGCGTTTTACTACTTTTCTAACTTTTGTGGAGACCAATTGTGCTTAATGTAAATTGTTGTTTTTTGTAAGTGTGATGGTTATGTATGACTTTTGTGTATGGGATTTGTTTGATTATGTGCTTTCTCTTAGTGTTGTTTTTCTGTTCTGTCTAAAAAGGTAAATAAAAAGATGGGCCCTTTTTTGCTGAAAGATTAAATTAAGGAATTACTTTTAATTTTTCGTTAATTTAATTTGTTTATTAATAAAGTTTATTAAAAGAATATTAGTTACATATAAAGCAGTTGCTTTAAATACCCAACAGTTCTGTATATATCAAATCATTGAGATATTTTGCATAACCATATGTTTCAACTTAAGAATGTTACATTTTATCATGCTTAAGAAACAATGGACTGAGATAGAAATTAATGAAATGTGTATCAAAAGTCTGAAACATGAAGGCTGAACCATTTAATGTTTTGATACACTTAATGTTTAGCTTTTCTTAAGTATTTTCTAATAAAGGTAAAAGGCCCTGTTAAACTCAAATAAAAAAAGTCTATTGTCTATGCGTTGAGCTTTACACAGATTGTTAGTAGTATATAACTTATTGAGTAATTCAATTACTTTTAGACAAAATAGAAAAGTAATTAAAATGCAATTTTAATGGTGTAATTACCAATTAATTCTATTTTAAAGTAACTTACCAACACAATAAAATTACTTTCAGACAACGTAATTAGAAAAGTAATTTAATGCAATTTTAATTACATAACTTGTAATTCCTTTTTAGGAACTTACCCAACACTGATGGTAGGCACTTGAATAATTATTTATTATTTGCCTACAAACCATTTAAACCCCTTTTGATTTCTCTGATTATTCAGAATGCAATGTTTTACAGTGATTTTATTTCTTAAAAAAAAGAGGGATCTTTATTGTGAATAAAATTCTTGCAAATATTACAATTAGGTAGTAATGACAGAAATCAGATGTGTATGAAGATCATGATGTAGTGTTTGTGTGTGCAGGTGTAATGTTGTAATGCTGCAGGCAGGGGGCTTCACTCACCACTGAATGATCTCGGTGATCTGGGCCTCCCAGTGGGCAACACTCTCCTTCTTATCAGCCAGTTCTCTCATCTCCTCCTCCAGCTGCCGGTGACTGCTGCTCAGCTGCTCAAACTGACCGTTCAACTGAAGACACCGACAGACCACAGAGACAGAGGAGTATGGATGAGAGGATGCGGAAACATGGGGTTATGTGTGCTGCACAACTGATACTGTTAAATGAGACTAAACCAAACACACATTCATGTTTAGATATTTATTCGACATGATACAAGTATTTATTGTAATATGAGATATATTAGATTTTACACCTAACTTAAGTGGCAATTTTTAAATAATGTTTTAAGGTTATGGAAGTTCAAAAGTAATGTGCTAATAAGAACTATAATTGTAAACAAATAATAAAAACATAGTACTGGCGGTAATTGTTAGTGCATTTCACATGAAGGGTTAGTTCACACTTAAACTTGAAAGAGAATTGATTTGTAATATATATTTTTAAATATAATGCAGGTTATTGAAAAAAAATAATTTAATGAGAAAATAATATAATTATTAAAAACAAAAATATGATAAAAGCAAATGAAAAAGAATTACAAACAAACTAAATTTAAATACACTTCAAAATTCTAAATACTAATAAATACTATATAAATACTGCATACATGCTATAAAATACTAAAACACTATAAATATTATGAAATATTGTAAATACAAAAAATACTATAATTGTATGTATAATGCACCCGCAAAGTATTCATAGCACTTCACTTTTTCCACAGTTTTTTATGTTACAGCCTTATTCCAAAATGGATTAAATTTATTTATTTCCTCAAAATTCTACACACAATAGCCCATGTGACAATGACAATGACAATGTGAAAAAAGAGTTTTTGAATTTGTTGCAAATTTATTAAAAATAAAAACCTGAACAAGCACATGTACATAAGTATTCACAGCCTTTGTTCAATACTTTGTTGATGCACCTTTGGCAGCAATTACAGCCTCAAGTCTTATTGAATATGATGCCACAAGCTTGGCACACCTGTCTTTGAGAATTTTTGCCCATTTCTCTTTGCAGTCCCTCTTGAGCTCTATCAGGTTGGATGGGAAGCGATGGTGTACAGCCATTTTCAGATTTCTCCAGAGATGTTCAATAGGATTTAAGTATGGGCTCTGGCTGGGCCACTCAAGGACATTACCGAGTTGTTGATACTCCATTGATATTTTGGCAGTGTGCTTTGGGTTATTGTCATGCTGGAAGACAAACCGTCACCCCAGTCTAAGGTTAAGAGCACTCTGAAGCAGGTTTTCATTCAGGATGTCTCTGTACATTGCTGCATTCATCTTTCCCTCTATCCTGACTAGTTTTCCAGCTCCTGTTGCTGAAAAACATCCCCACAGTATGATGCTGCCACCACCATGCTTCATTGTAGGGATGGTATTAGCCTGGTGATGAGCAGTGCCTGGTTTTCTCCAAACGTAATGCCTGGCATTCAATTTTAGTCTCATTAGACCAGAGACTTTTGTTTCTTATGGTCTGAGAGTCCTTCAGATGCCTTGTGGCAAATTCCAGGTGGGGAGTGGCTTCCGTCTGGCCACTCTACCATACAAGCCTGATTGGCGGATTGCTGTACAGATGGTTGTCCTTCTGTAAGGTTCTCCTCTCTCCACAGAAGAACGCTGGAGCTCAGACAGAGTGACCATTGGGTTATTGATCACCTCCTTGACTAATGCCCTTCTCCCCTGATCACTCAGCTTAGATGGCCGGCCAGCTCTAGGAAGAGTCCTGGTGGTTCCAAACATCTTCCACTTACAGATGATGGAGGCTACTGTGCTCACTGGAACCTTCAGAGCAGCAGAAATTTTTCTGTAACCTTCCCCAGCCTTGTGCCTCGAGACAATCCTGTCTCGGAGGTCTACAGACAATTCACAGCAAAGGCTGTGAATACTTATGTAGATGTGATTTTTCAGGTTTTTTATGTTTAATAAATTTGCGACAATTTCAAAAACTCTTTTTTCACATTGTCATTATGGGCTATTGTGTGTAGAATTTTGAGGAAATAAATTAATTTAATCTATTTTGGAATAAGGATGTAACATAAAAAATGTGGAAAAGTGAAGCGCTATGAATACTTTCTGGATGCACTGTAAAAAAAAATTAAATAAATATAAGGATTAATTATATTTAAACAATAAAAAAGCTATAAAATGATAAGCAATTAATTTTTTAAAGCGAAATAACTAAACTAAAAAGTAACTCGCATTATATTTTTAAAAAAGTAACTCAAATATTATTACTTAATTTTGAAAAGTAATGCGCTACTTTACTCTTTCCTCTCCACACCCCATCTTCAGAACACAAATTAAGATATTAACTCTCAGATTTTATCTCAAATATCTTACTTTGTGTTCCAAAGACGAACGAAGGTCTCATGGGTTTAGAACGACATAAGAGTGAATAATTACTAACATATTTTTTCATTTTGGGGCGAACTAACTCTTTTAATTAAAAATATACAAATACTACATATTATTACAAATATAAATGTATTCATTTTATTGTCTGATCGATTTATAAAGTAACAGCACAGATTGTCAAATACCCCTGATCCACCCTAGTTATTACTGATTCTATCTTCGACAGGAAAGTGAACGCTATACAAAAGACAGGAAGCAAACAAAATACTTTACACCGAGTCTACACAAAACCTCTGCAGAGCTCTTTTATAGGAATGTGAATTTATTCAACCATCTCACATCCTGCTTCAATTCCTTCCAAATGCCATCGTTCTTGCTTATGTTTCTAAACCCCGTCCAATCTGGCATTTGACATGACAGCCCTGGCCTGCTCCGCTATTGTTTTAAACTGCCTTTTGTGTTTTGGGTTTCCAGGTATTTCTTTTTTACAGAATGAAAAATGCTTAATATCCATGCCACCAAAAATAAGGAGCCCTTTAATATCTGATACGTCCAAACTTGCAGAATTATTTGACTGGCTTATTCCGATTTTATCACGCGGTCCAAAGAAAACAGTGGCTGAGCCAAGAAGCAATCCAGTGTAAGTGTGTGCGGTTGCGATCTCTCTCTAGGAATGTCAGCGGATTTGGGGAAAGAGTGCCAGAGGGAAGGGGGAATTACAGACCGGGGAGGCGGGGTTGGGGGGGTTTGATGTATGCTTTTCGTGATGAGAGAAAGACACATAATGAATATCATGAGCACATGTGTTGTTGAGAGCGATAGAGATCTCACCTTCTCCACTTCGGCACTCAGCTTCTTGTTTTCGTCTGTCAGATGGGCTTTTTCCCTCTCATACTTCTGCTTGTACTCTCTCTCAAACTCTTCTCGCTCGATTTGACTGTTGAAAACATAACAATGTACAGGAGGTGTTTACAATACACTCGTATTCCATTAGGTTATTTAATATAAACAATTCAACGTAAAGAAACCCTTTGGTGACTCAACAAAGCTAATGAACAACTTCATACTGTATATCATGAGAAGGAACTGTCCACAAGCCACAGTTTATTATTTTCAGTAAGTGTTGCATTAGGGACGTATGATTTCCATGATCTGACAAAATTCAGACAAGTTCAGATGAAAAAGTAGTGCTGTGTATGAGAATAATAAAATGCAAAAGGACCAAATATGTCTGTATGTTTTGCATGTCTGTGAATAAACGTTGTTTTTTTTACTTTACATAATGACACTACACACATGACGCTTGTGGTGTTTTTAGCCTCAAGAGTTGCTAAATATAAATAGATTCTAATTATGTAATTGTAATTTTTAGATTGCTAAAATATAAACATTTCCATAGATTTTTCATCTGATTTCAGTTTTGGTACCATATGCTTATAGTGTTGGAGGATTCATGGCTAAATTTTACCAGCCTGGTGGCCAATCTTCATTGATTCCACCAGTAAGAGCAGAGCGTGAAGGTTTAATTAGCGGTGTAATAGCAGAGTTTTGCTTAAAATATCTTCATTGTCTTTCCCACATCCAGGAGAGTTATGGTGTGGAGAAGCCCCAAAGAATCATATCACCCAGACTGTTGTATGTCCAGAGTGAAGCATGAGAGTGGATCAGTGATGGTTTGGGCTGTAATATCATGGCATTTTTTAGGCTCAATACTTGTGCTAGATGGGAGCCTCACTGCCAAGGACATCCAAACCATTCTGGAGGATCATGTGCACCCAATGGTTCAAACATTGTATCCTGAAGGCAGTGCTGTATATCAGGATGCACAATTACACACAGCAAGACTGGTGACAGATTGGTTTGATGAACATAAAAGTGAAGTTGTAATGAAACATCTCCCATGGCCTGCACAGTCACCTGATCTAAATATTATTCAGCCACTTTGGCGTGTTTTGGAGGAGTGAGTCAGAAAACTTTTTTCTCCACCAGCATCATGTACTGAGCTGGCCACCATTCTGCTAGAAGAATGGCTCAGAATCCATCTGGCCACTGTGCAGGACTCATAACTGTCATTTCCAAGACAAACTGATGCAGTTTTGACTGAAAAGGGAGGTCCTACACTATACTAATGAGTTATTGTGGTCTAAAACCAGTAATTTCAGTCTCATCATCTAACCCCAGTACATACACAGTTGAAATCAAAATTATAAGATGTCCTGTGAAATGTTTATTCTTTTAAAAATCTCTAAAGTAACGCTTAATGGAGAGAAGAGAGTTCAGTAAATGAATTTTTATTCGATGCTTTTTTAGATGTTAAATATTGGTGCAAATACACAAGATTTCAGGTACGCAAACATTAGTAAATCATGTTGTGTGATTTTTAAAAATTCTTCCATCCCATTAAATTTGCGTCTGACTTTGAAGCTTCTGCATGTGCATATAGGATAAGGTCAGGTGCAAAATAAGCTGTGTACATGGCTTTTCAGTGTTATTCTTCTTTGCATGTGTTTAGTAAATACAGACAGTACTGTTTTAATGACCAAAAGAAAGTTTGAGCTGATGCCAGCTGTAAGTTTGGGCCTAGAATGTTAAATAAATGAAATTTGGTAATTGTTAATGTTATTCCGACTTAAAATGAGGCGGAGGTGGTATCCCGATCATTGCTACTTGAAAGCCATTACTTTTAATCTTACCTAGTAAAACATTATCTTATTTGAATAAGCTAACATTAAAAGCAATTCTAAAACATGACCAGTGCTTGAGCATCCCTTGGGGTCTGTCGGTAGTTATTACTGCCTGCCTGGTTTTTGTCAAAAGGTGGCGAAGGTACAAAATTTGATGGATGTAGGAAAAAGCCTGGTTAAGATTAATAATAAGTTAAAATACGTTAAAATAGTAAGTAATTTGCATTAAAAAGATCATATAAAAAAAAAAACATCCCAAAAAAGAAAACATGTAAACAAAACAGATGGCCGAACTACTACACTATTCTCACACAGGACTGTTTGAAGGCATTCACTAGGTACTGAATACCAGTGCGGCAGGAAAGCTAAACTCTTTTTGAAATTGGATTATCAACTTGGTACTGAAGGTCCGACAACAATTTTGACACTATATTCAATACATGGAACTTAAAATTTATACCTTTAAATGTCACATAAATACAAACTGCGGGTCCTCAGACTGGCCCTTCCTGACTAAGTTGGCAGCAAACAAGAAAAGCTGTAAATTTCTTCTTATGCAAACACAGAGAATGCCAACAGTTGAACAATTACCTGATAAATCACTAAAAGATAAAGAGAAATGGAAATGTACTTCACACAGATATCTGCTTATGAATAGCCACACACACATACCTTTCTCTGCGGGTTTTCTCCAGTTTGTCTTTAAGCACGTGTATGTCTTTCTGATGGGTGAGGTGTTGACCCTCGGCGTCTCGTAGCTCTTTCTGGAGGTTCTTCATCTCACTGCTGTGAAGCATCTCTCTGCGACACATCTCCTCCTCATACTGCACGCTCTTCTTCTCCAGCTCGGCCCGAACACGCATCAGCTCCTGCTGCTGGTCTGAGCTCGCAGCTGCGTGAGGAGGCCCAGCCTGCTTCAAATGCTGCAAGATCACCCAGACACACAGACATGAGTGTAAATTAAAAGACAAGATCCAAGCAATCATGAACCAGAAGTTGCTGCTGACTATTTCAGTGTGAAAAGCATTTTTAAGTAAAAGAGAATATTGAGTAGGGGGTTGGCTTTTATTTTTGCAGTCCTCCTTTCATCTTTCACTGACAGCAAACTAACGGTTTCACCTAAGCATAATTCACCCAAGCGATCAAACTCAGAGAAGGACATAATCTCTCTGATCGTCTGACATTAAAATAGTAGTTTAACAAATAAACTGTCTGGTTTCTACAGCTTTCTCTCAATTCACATTTAAAACTTTAAAGAAATTGAAATATGACATTTATCATGATAATTATCCATATGGACTGATATGAAAAATCTTGTCTTGATCATTTTTGCCAGTCCTACTTTTATTTTTGCAGTCCTCATTTCATCTTTCACTGACAGCAAACTAACGGTTTCACCTAAGCATAATTCACCCAAGCCGTCAAACTCAGAGAAGGACATCATCTCTCTGATCTTTTGACATTAAAATAGTAGTTTAACAAATGAACTGTCTGGTTTCTACAGCTTTCTCTCAATTCACATTTAAAACATTGACATTTCTCCATATTTATCCATATGGACTAATATGGAAAATCTTGTTTTGATCATTTTTGCCAGTCCTACTCTGAAGACAACAAGACAAATTTTGATGCTGGATTATTAGAATTCAATTCAATTCAATTCACCTTTATTTGTATAGCGCTTTTACAATGTAGATTGTGTCAAAGCATCTTCACATGAAAGATCATAGTAAATTGAATCCGTGTCAGTTCAGGTTTCAGTGTTAAAGTTTAAGAATATATTGGATGCTGGATTTTTAGACTATATTGGATCTAATAGTAATGTCCCTGAACCACACAAGTCTGAGAAAGGCACTTTATTTAATTAGTTTTAGTTTTGAAAATGATGTTTTAGAATGTCAACGATCGGCATCCACACATAGTGTTTCATAGAGTGTTTGCGAAAAGATCTCCATTCACGCTATACAGCTGAAAACGAGCATCACAGTCAAAAACTCTGGGTATAGTGTGGATGGAAGGCATAACAATAGCATAAGTTAATTAATGAGGCCTAACTTTTTTTTATTAAGTGATCATGACTGCTTTGCCAATTCTTACAGGTTGTTTACTATGTACTGAGTGTTTGCCCTTTTTAACCTAAATCACAGCAGTATATATCTATGTAGGATATAAAAGATAAACAAAAAAGGCTGCACTGTCACCTTCATGCCCTCGAGCTCCTCCTCTAGTTGTTTGCTGTACTGTTCTGTTCTTTCTCGAACCTTCCTCTCCTTCTGAGCTTCTGCTGCATGTTCCTCAGCCTGGGCCTCCAACTAAGTAAAAAAACACCACAAAAATTCAATATGCAGCCACAAACATGACTCGAGTGCAGGGGCACAGCATCAAAATGAAATCTATTTTGACTTGGCTTACATGACGATTTCAAACACCAGTGTGCTTCACATTTTTACATTTAAACATTTACTCATTTAGCAGATTCTTTTATCCAAAGCAAGATACAAGCGAGGATAAAAGAAGCACTTTCAATCATCAGAGATTTGCAGTATATAAATGGAAAAGTCCAATTTTCCTCTGAGCATACAGAGAGGAGAGAGTGTGTCCTACAGGTGGTTTGTCAGGCCCACTCACATGTATAGAGCGCACTCAGAATCGCACAATGTTTTCCAAAAAGAATGAGGAGCTTAAAAGGTGTCTGGTGCACAGGGAGAAAAAACGTGTGCTATCTGCAGGTGGTTTGTCAAGCCCACTCACCAGTGTAAAGCACACTAAGAATTGGAAGACGTTTTCTCAGATGCATGGAGTAGTGTGGCTGGTGTTAATGCATGATGTACCTCTTTGCGCATTCTCTCAGCCTTGCGTATCTCCAGCCGTAGAGCCTCCAGTTTTTGTGACACTCCTTCCATCTCCTCTTCCTTGTCTTTGAACTGTCGGCTGAGGCGCTGCTTTTGTGAGCGAACATCGCTCAGCTGTTCGTTCAGCTCAGTGAACTCCTTTATGGCCATCTTCTTTTGACTGTGAGCATCCTTTAGCTCCTTCCCCTGAGCCTTCACCTTCTCTGTCAAACCCACAAGCTCCTTTACAGAATTGTAACAAAAGCAACGTTACTGTAACTCTCACTAGTTACTGAGCAAAAGAGTAATCTGTTGAACAGCAAGCTATAAACTGAAATTCAGCTCAGGTCACTGTGACCATTTGGCTTGTTTAGTTATTATGCTTTTATAGTAGGGTCGACTGCATGATCTGAAACCCAATTTGATTGATTTGATTGATTCAAAGGGTAGTTTTTGGTTCCTTTCTGATGAATGTGTGGGGTAATGATATGCAAATTCTCTCTCTGCTTGCAGCATGTCAGTCACGCTTGTCGTAAAATAAAGCATCTAAAATTCACATTTGGACTGATTCATGCCATTGATAGTGTCTCCATGATTTTACTTTAAATGTGTTCACATCAGAAATTAACTGTGCTACTTTATTATTATTAAGTGTATTTGGGTATGGTTTGCATCTGTGTTTAGAATAAAGTATATGCATTGTACAAACAAACCAAACTCTGACATCAAACAAACCTATCAACACGAAGAAGTGTTAGTGTGAAAGCCCCTTAAGAGACATCTAATATTTAGCAATTTAACTGCACTGACATCATATGCATATGCATATATAGCAGATCTTATACGTGTGTATAATGAATTCTTGGACAAGAACAATTGTGTGGTTATGATGTGTTATGATGAATCAAAAATTGTTGTATTGTTAGATCTGAAAACACAGCACTGGCCTCATTATTTACTATCACCCAGTTTCTTCTTATGCTGAACACAGAACATGATATTCTGAATAATGCTGGGGGGGAATCAGCTACTGACATCCATACTATGGAAGTCGATGGATGCTTTTTTCCAACATTCTTCAGTATAACTTCGGATGTGTTCAATAAAAGAAAGACACTTGGAACAAGCAAAGACTGAGTAAATGATGGGGGATGGCTTCATTTTTGGCTGAACTACCCCTTTAAATTTGTTACATGGGCTTCCAATCTAGCAAAAAACTTGTTTAGGTGGTTTTAGAGAAGTTTCTGACCATTTTTCAATTAGCCGACTGACCAAATGCTTGGAAATCAGCTAGGGCAGCTTAAACCATATAAGATCAGCAAATTTGGTTACAAATTCTTCTAATATTTTGGCCTAAATGACTAGCTTTAGCTTCAGCTTTTCTAACAGAAAAGGTACCTTATGCAGATCATCTTTCTCTTGTGTGACACTCTTCAACTGTTTCTCTAAGCTCCTGACGACCTTAGAAGAGTCTTCCAGGTCTCTTCGGGCTGTGCTGGCGTCCTCCAACTGCTGCTCAATCTGACCAGAGTCTGACATGTCAAAACATTTTACAGTCTTTATTAGGAGATGTCATCACCATCAAAGAGTAATCAATCTAGTACAATAAAGAAGTTTGATTGTGCTCCGATTCAATTTCGAGCTCTCACCTGCTATCTGTTTTTTCAGGATGTCGATCTCACTCTTTAAACTTCGGATCTCCACTTCTTTATTAGCATTAACCGGGGCGTCTGAATCAGGGTATTGCAGTGCTTGCACTGTTTGTGTAGACTCTAAAGGCGAAAAAGATATTTCAGAGAGACAGGAGGAATAATGTGATTTAGTATGGATGTGTTAGTGTCCTCACCCTGTAGTTTACGGGTAAGTTCGGTTTTCTCCTGCTCTAACCGTCGGATCCTCCTCTCATAGGCTTCAGAGGCCAGACTCTCCTCCAGGCTACGCTGAACATGAGCATCCACCTGTGCAGGTCCGACCGATTCCCGCAAACACCCTCGATCTGACAGTGTGCTTCACAATAACGCATAAACATATTAATAAAATACAATATAATGCAATAATAATAACCACAGTAATATTATTAATTATGCAAAATACACTACCATACAAGACATTTCAGACTGGTTCCTTTTATTTGATCAGAGTTTACAGCAAAAACAGTATTACTGTGAAGTATTATTGCCATTTAAAATAACTGTTTTCTATTTGAGTTGAATCGTGATTAATTGCATCCAAAATAAAAGTTTTGACAATTGAAATTTGTGTACTGTGTTTATTTACTATAGATTTATAAATACACACAGGCATGTGTATATTTCAGAAATCCTTTATTTATATTTAGATATAAAATATATGTGTATATGATACAAGTTTTACATATAAATTTATATATTCATGTAACAAAATTATTTTGTACAGATTTGTTTCTATGTATGTGTGTGTATCACATATAAATAGTATCAGCATCATTGCTTTAGTCTAGTTACGTGACCTTTACACGATCATTATACTATACTGATTTCAATTAGCATGTCTTATATACTTACATATAACGTTATAAAATAATTGCTGAAAAAAGTCAGTGTTCCTTAATGAACTCCTGGATTAAATCCTTTTTGATTAAATAATGCATCATTGTTGAGTAACAGTATTAAATTATTTCCAAAAAACCCACTCAAATACTAAGTTGTGTGCATTCTTAAATGCATGATGAATAAAGAGTCATCTGACTCACCATTTACTTGTGTAGGTGAAGCCTACGAATGGGAGGTGGTGTCCAGAAAATGTTGTGTGTGAAGGTGGAGGCAAAGTTTCCTAAAACATTACAGAAAAGCAATGCATGATTCAACTATCAATTAAAACCATCCAGTACTATATAGTGGCACACATAAAAGAGGAAATGCATCTCTGCATAAACAATCAACTACACAGACAAGACTATATTCAAACAGACACAGCATACACAGTTTTTGAGGCAATCGTCATCCACGTCAAAGTTGGAGGTGTCAGTGGGACTGCTGACTTCAGGGATGTAGGGGGCTTCACATGTGCGGATGTTGTCCCAGTCGATGCCTGTGAAAAAGGGGTGCTGCTTAAAGTCTTCGATACCGTTCTGGCCCAGCCGGTGTTCTCTACTGCAGATCAGCCGCCGAACAAGATCTTTAGCATCCTCGGACACATCCGTCACTTGAAGAGGGAACTGGAAGCGCTCCTGAAAAAGAAAGAGTTCAAATATAGTTTAGAAGAGCACAGTGAAGCTCAATCAGTCATCATCACTCAGTATTGTAATTAAGGACCCGATATACTTTTTTTTTTTCCTCTCTTTCCTCTCTCTTTCTACTTCTACTTACTACTATTATCATTAAAAAAATTATTATTATTATTATTATTATTATTGTTGTTATTATTATTATTATTTGTCCTCTTCTTGATTTCCCAACCTCCATTCACCTCGTCACTTCTATCATTAATGATATTACTTTTACTTTTGTTATCATTACTATTATTATTATCACTGTTTTGACTTGCCCTACTGTTATCTCCTCATTATCATTATTATAAGTATTTATCCCATTGTCATTATTAAGGTTGCTGTAGTTGTTGTAGTAGTAGTAGTAGTAGTCATTGTAGTAGTATTGATTGTAGTTGTGATTATTGAAGTAGTAGTTGTAGTAGTTCCTGTAGTAGTAGATGTCGTTGGTATAGTGGTATCAGAAGTAGTAAAGGTGGTGTTGTTGTTGTTGTAGTAGTAATAGTAGTAGTAGTCGTTGCTGGTGAAGTAGTATCAGTAGTAGATGTTGTCGATGTAGATGTAGTAGCAGTGATTGCTGTAGTAGTATCAGTAGTACCCAGTTAAGAAAGCATCAGTAAAAACGATGTGGACAATAGGAAGAAAGACAATCCAAGACAAGTCACATCATCCTTCTTTATATAGCACTATATACAGTAGACTGACTTTACAGTATTAATCCTGAAAAATAATGGTCAATGTTGCTTTCAATCAGAATTGCATGTCCGTTTAAAGCAGCTTTTCTGTGTTCATGTTTTTACTAGTAGATGCTTGACCTCAATGGACTGAACAGAGGAAGTGAACCTAAGAATATTTCCAAGTCAAAAAAGGCGGAGCCACAGGGCCACATCTACTATGGTGTTTATCAACTCTTCTGGAAAGTTCATGCTGTATTAACTGCAAACTAAGTTTAAGTTTTGCCTGATTTTGGTTAAACTGACATCACACCACTTCATTCTTTGATTTTGCTTGAAGTATATCGGGACCTTCACAGTGGTTTAAGATGTGCTTGGTACAAAACTAAATAAACTTTGATGAAAAGGTGTTGTTTTTACCTCATCGTTAGGTTGAGATGACTAATCCAGAATAAAATAGTGAAGGAAAGACAAAAAGAATTTCTAAATCAAATCCATGGTTGCTGTTTTGGGGTTTTATACTAAATGCAAGACACAAACTAATATTGCACTGGTGAACTAAAAAAGGAATGGATTATCAAGGGAATAATTCACCAAAAAAAAACAAAAAACCACTGCCTGACAAAAGTCTATTGCCTGTCCAAGTTTTAGGAACGACAATTGATAACTTGACTTCTAGTTGATCATTTGGTTTTAAAAGTGGCTTATATGAAAGGCAAAGGCCTCTACATTATGCTTATTTTGCCAAAATAAAATATGATCATGCCTTGATTTTTAATTATTTAATTAGAACAGTAAGATCTGACTCTGCTTAGACAAAAGTCTTGTCACTACCAGAAATAATGTACAGTATAGAATATAAAGTCATAGTGCAGTGGAAAAAGAATAAATATTGTGTATGACTCCCGTGAGCTTGGAGGACTGCATTCATACATCTCTGTAATGACTCAAATAACTTATTAATAAAGTCATCTGGAATGTCAAAGAAAAAGTTCTTGCAGGACTCCTAGAGTTCATCAAGATTCTTTGGATTCATCTCCAATGCCTCATCCTTCATCTTACCTCAGACATGCTCAATAATGTTCATGTCTGGTTATTGGGCTGGCCAATCCTGGAGCACCTTGACCTTCTTTGCTTTCAGGAACTTTGATGTGAAGGCTGAAGTATGAGGAGGAGCGCTATCCTGCTGAAGAATTTGCCCTCTTTGTAATGTAATGGGCAGCATAAATGTCTTGATACGATACCTCAGGCTGTTGATGTTGCCATCCCCTTTGCAGATCTCTCACACGCCCCCATACTGAATGCAACCCCAAACTATGATTTTTCCTTCACCAAACTTGACTGATTTCTATGAGCATCTTGGGTCCATGCGGGTTCCAATAGGTCTTCTGCAGTATTTGTGATGATTAAGATGCAGTTCGACAGGAGATTCATAGGCAAATTCTACCTTCTGCCACTTTTCCAAATTATCAACTAGAAGTCAAGTTATTATGTATTGCTCTTACAACTGGGATCAACGACAAGACTTTTGTCAGGTAGTGTATAATTTATTAACAATTTAATCACCCTCAAGTGGTTCCAAACCTCTTTTCTTCTGCTGAATACTAAAGAAGATATTTTGAAGACATTCTTCAAAATATCCTCTATTCATTAGAAAACAAAAACTCAAACAGGTTTTGAATAAATAATGAAACAATTTTCATGTTTTGGGTGAACTACATCTATTAGTTACTCAACCGCAAACAGGGCACCTCAACGATTAAAGGAGAAGTGTGTAATTTTTGCACCAATGGCATCACAAAAGTACATAAAAAGTCTTTTTCCTGATCACCATGTTACATTTTGATAGCAACACAGTGTGTTTATAATGTTCAAAGGAATCCACAATAAAAATTGTCAAAATAAAGGTCTTTCTAAATCTTTTCACATTAAAAAAATGACACACATCACCTTTAACTTCACACTGGAAAAGCATGTGGCACAGAAATACTTGTTGGCATTTGATGCAAACTAACCTTATGGTTCATGATCTTTCCATATGTCTCCACCAGGGATTCAGCATAAAAAGGCGTCTCTCCATACAGCATCTCATACATGCAGACCCCCAAAGACCACCAGTCACACTCGGGCCCGTACTTTCCCTTCCCGTCCTCCATAGCCTGCAGGATCTCTGGTGAGATGTAGTCCGGGGTCCCAACTGCTACAGAGGACTGGACCTAAGAGAAAACAGGTGCAACAAGACGAGAAGATACACTACAGCAAAAAATAATCATGTGCTTGACAACTTCAGCATTGTAGCTTAAACTCACTGTCCCGTCTTCCATGAGTTTGAGGCAGGAGCCAAAGTCAGCCAGCCGGATGTGACCATTCATGTCCATCAGTATATTGTCTGGTTTGATATCTCTACATATACACAAAACACAATTACAAAAATTTTTTAAAACCAAACCAGGACCTTAATAAAACAGTATTACATAGTATTCCATGGAAAATAACAATATATAAATATGGACAAATTACAATATTATATAAAAAAAAAAATTATAATTACAATTGAAGAAAGTAATCCAATAAATATGACTAAAAAAACAGCTGTCAACCAATCAGATTCAAGAATCAGACAGAATTGTTAAATATATATATAATATATATGTATAAATATATATATATATATATATATAACATATATAACATTTTAAACATTTAGTCATATTCTTTTTATGGTAAAATTTATATAAATATATAAAAGCACTCATTAAATAACATTAATATTGATTTTACCATATGTGAATTTGAATCTATATACTTATATATAAATTATTGGATTTTATTAAAAAAAATTATCTATCTATATAAAATATATTTGCGTAAATAACAAATAATAAAATAAAATAAAAATAATAAAATAAATAAATATATAAAAAATAATCCAATCAAATAAAATAAATTAATTATAAAAACAAAATAAATAATAAAATAAAATAAAATAAA